>NC_092606.1:13892500-14137500 GCF_047663525.1 Anas platyrhynchos
GAGTCATTCAGGGCTTCCATTTGGCATTTCAGTTTCGAATCCAGAATAAAACCTATGCGTTATCTTCCAGACATGCCCAAAAGAAAGACATGCACATGCAAATAATAAAATTCTACCATCATTATGTCTGAAAGGTTTAAGTTGATTGCACAAACCACAAGTTTTTGCTTTAGCAGAATTATAAAGAAGTGGATGCTGTGGTTATACCTTGCTGTCGGTCCTCCTTTAGTGCGAGCTGTGCATGCGGGAAGATCTTCTGCACAACTTGTAAAATATTCGCTCCTGATCTTTTAAAAAGTGGCTTGAAAATGGGTGATAGTGCTTGTCCGGGTGAAGCCACGATCCTGTTTGATGCCGGAACAACCTTCTTCAGAGCCATGAAAAAGTCCTTTGCTTTTATTTTAATAGAATTAACGTCTAGTAGCAACTTCTCCCTACTTGCATAAATCTGAGGATAGCATCGACGTAGAGAGCACAGCGCAGCTTCAGTACATAAAGATTTGATATCTGCACCACAGTATCCTAACAAACAAAAATCAAACATTACATCAGTCAAGGCCCAGGTTTACAACATGCAACATTTAAAGAATTTGTAATGCCAAAACCAAACAGGTTAACAGGGAATTCAAAGTGCTACCGCTCTGCAGGGAAGTTTCATGTTGCGCACTGATATCCTGCGCTTATGCAGCTGAAGCAGATTCCTCATCAAAAACTATACTCTTGAGGAAGATGCCCCAGAACCATTTAACGTTCTCAGACAACAAAAAGAACGACAACAAAGAGTAAATAGATGAAAGCATCTAACTCTTATTGCTATGAAGGCGTGCCAGCTGCCTCGTTGACTAGTTGTGCAGCAAGGCACAAGAGCTTGGGTACTGCCTGGTACAAGCTAAGGTTCTTTACAACTTGCTCACAAGCAAGAATCCATTTTGGTTTCAGTCTTACCAATGCATTTCTCAGCTAGTTCATCAAGCAACATGTCCGGTGGCTTAGGGGTCCAGTCACGAGTATGAATCTTGAAAATTTCTTTTCTAGCCTGGAAGCAAAATCATTGCGTTTTAGCTTGCCCCAAGTTTTCCTTAAAAATACCAACAAGAAACAAACAAACCAAAAAGCAAACAAACAAACAAACAAACAAAAAAAACCCAGTCCTTCCTCAAAACCCCTCATCTATTAATACGCTTTTCTTACTTGCTCAACTTTCAAGTATTTTACAGTTATTTAATATACACTCTGCATTTTCAACCAGGAAATTGAATATTTCTTATTTGTTATACTGAACTTTTTCTAGGAACCTACAATGAAAGAAAAGGCATTTATAGCTTCAATAACAAGTTTCCAAACTACGGGACCTAATGACCCAGAGGAAAATACTGTAATGAAAAATTTATCCAGAAACATTTCTTTGTTGTCCAAAAATCTTCTCTAAAACTTAGCAAGCTTTCATTGTGACAGTCTCATTACTTCATCACATTTGCTTTTCAGGCTGTAAATGCACAGAAAGCACTTCTGGCACAATGCTTCAAATTGCTACAATTACTATAAAGAAGAAAATAATTATGACTCAAACTACTACCACCGATCCGGGGCACAATCAAATGCAAACACGTCCCCTATTCATTCAGAAGTGAAGGATTGAGACCACAAACACAACTTCATGATGAAAACGCCCAAGTGGACTAAATAATTAAGCAAACAGGTACAACTTTGGGAATGAAAGGTTTGATTATAGAACTAACTACTTGGTGGTATCATCCTGACCATATATATCCAGTACCAGATTTGCCCTCCATGGAACAACGCAGTGTCTCCACATATCACTCTTTTGTTCAAGTTGTCAATTATTTTTTTTTCCTATAAAGTTGGACTTTGCCATGGTAGAACTAACGTTGAATTTAAGTTCTCACCTCTTTATTTGGCAAGTTGAAGAGGAACTCTCTGCCAAAGCGTCCTGGTCTTCGTAAAGCAGGATCTATAGAATCCAGTCTGTTGGTAGCTCCGATTACCACGATCTCCCCTCTGTTATCTGTGCCATCCATAAGCGTCAGAAGAGTTGAAACAATGGAACTAATAGAAAAATATAGTTTTTATTTACTGGTTCAGTAAATTTTGTTACATTCCACATGACTTTCTTGATGCCGGAACAACCTTCTTCCTAGTAGTCATTCAAAAGTGGGAAAAAAATAGTCTACCAAGTCGGGTTTTTTTTTTTGGTTTGATAATACATCTGCAGACTGGTAAGTCATCAAGCACTTCAAGACTGTTTGAAATAATCTCTACATTAATGGAAAAGGAGTACTGCACACTTCTGCTCAGGAAGAAAATCACGGAAAATGTTCCGTGATGTTCCCTCGTGCTTTGGTAATGCTCTTTCTCAGTGTTTTTAGTCTTGTCCTTTCTACCTTGGCATCTCTCTGCAATAGCTGAGGAGGAAAGCTTTTTAGAGCTACATTCAGTGTCACACTTGAGAGAGGAAGTTTGCCGCAATTTCTCACCAGGCTCAGAAGTCTCTTTGCCGTACAAAACGTTTTCTTTTGAAATGAGGTCACGTTCTTTTGATCTTCTTGGTTTCTCCTTGTCTCCACCGTCATCACATTGGTACTGTGCGAGGTATTCATCCTTCCCAGTAGATTTCGGAGGGTCCGCGACACTGCACAAAATAAAATCACATTTCTCACTTCTGCTGAAGGACGTGAAGATTAACAGTAAAACCTTCCAAAGGCAAACAAACAAACAAAAACCTCCAGACTACAGGAACACTTGCAGAGATATGCCATTTAGAAACCTCTCCTGCGATAAGGACACCTTCTCCAGCTCCCAGAGAAAGTGTTTTTTCCCCTCTTGCTTCTGAAGCCATTGCACTAAAAAAGCACACGCATCTGTCTCCCTCCACATGCTGCTGCTCTGAATAAGAGCCAGAAGATTCAAAACCACCCTATTTGGTCTCCCCACATAGCCGAAAAAAACACCAGTTGAAACAGAGTTTTCTACCTCTCTCCCAAGAATTTACATTCACGTATCCTGTGACTGCAAAAATAGAAGGCGGGGCTCAGGAGGAACAGCCAGTGTTGGAAATGAAAAAAAGCAGCCTGTTTCTTCAGAGTCTTAAGCCTATTCTACTAGGAAAACAAAACAAAACAAAACAAGAGGAGAGGAGAACAACAGCGGGAAATTTACCTATTCTCCAGGTGTTCAATTGCAAAGCCTCTGCTGGAGGATCAACAGCTGTGAATTCAGCGTGCTTAGGAGAAATCAGATCTATGTCTGAACCACAACTATTTCAGTAGTATCACTAACTTATGTTACTCTGAAGAAGCAGTCAGCACCGTTTCTATGTTAGGAAATAGCTGAACAGAGTCTGTTATTCACAGGAATTATTCAGGCAGGCTTCTTTAGGAAGGCTGGGTTTCACTAGAACATTACTAGCCTGTAAGCCTCATGGCATCACCTTCCATCTTGACTGCTAAACCTCCTTGCTCCCTACTATCTTCTTTGCCAAGATACAGCTGTCCACGTTTACTTTTCCTACTTGGCTGGACTGAATTTAAGAAGGGATCTTGCAACTCTTCCTCTTGTTTGCCACTTAATCATCACACCAAATGAAAACTATTTGCCTTTCACCTCTTTATTTCAGGCATTCTTTCCTAGTGGTCATTTAAAAACGGAAAGAAAAAGTCCATCAGCTTTTTTTTTTAATATCCAGCAGACTGTTAAGTCACCAAGCACTTCAAGACTGTTGGAAATAATCTCTACATTAATAGAAAAGGAATTCCTCAAACACACTGCGGCCGCTTACCTTTAATACACTCGTTGGATGAGACGGAGGTGTATTTCTTGCTTTCGCCTGCACTGGAAGGCTTCCCTTCCTTGTAAGGTTGTTTACTGCTCTCACTTCTGCATTGCTCACATGAAGAGCCATCTGGAGGATGGGATTCTTCCTTCTTCTCCCGCGTTATCTTCTGGAAACGAGGATCTAAGTGTTCCAAGGAGCCTTTCACTTTCCTGCTGTTTCTCTTTTTTCTTCTTTTTCTTCTCCTTTTTCTTCTTGTTTTACGCTTGGGATTGGCATTGTCAAAGTGGAGCACACAGAAACACAAATCGTGAAGTCTGAAAGAAACATGCAAGTTTAAAAGAGAAAAAAAGATGTGGCACTTGTTGCCTATATGAAACTTTATTTATTTTACCACAGGTGATGATTTGCAGCATGTCAGCTATTTTGTGGTGCTTTGTGCACACGCAACTTACTTTAGATGTAGCAAACTTAAGCCCTCAGATTGGAGGACCATAGGTCCTGGTTTGTACACAGATCATTAACAATGGCTAGCTCTGGAATACGTGCAAGCAGAAAAAAACTTTTAACCTAATCCAGAATGGTGTACGGATGTGTTTCCAACTATGTGGTCCAAAGCTAGTGCTCTGAAACAATTCAGCAATAGCTTTCCTATCTTCACTGATCAACCTAACAACATGATCCCTAGCCAGCTGATGCTATCTAAGTAACTTAGAAACTACCAGAAAAAAAAAAAAAAAAAAAAAAAAAAAAGAAGAAGAAAAAAAGAGAAGAAAAAAAAAAGGAGAAAAAAAAAAAGAAGGAATACATGAGAAGCACCCAGAAAAGAATTAGGATAAAAAATGCGGAGTATGCTGGAATCCTTGCTTACTTGGAATCCTTCTCTCCATGTTTATCCTTAGACTTCTTTTTCTTCTAGAACTTGTGATATTTTTGCATTTTTTTCACCACCTAAAAGCTCCTTTTCTATCTTTCTGTCTTTCTATTTCACTTTCACTACCTTCTGCACGGGTAGATTTTCTTTTTCTGTTTCCTTCTGTTTCATTTTTCTGGCGACAGTTCTCCAAATGAGCTGACACAGGTGGAAGCGCATGTCTTTCACGAGAATGTCTTCCAGAATGTTGCTGAGATACCGAGCAACGATGCAAGTCTGCTCGGGGTGTGCTAAAGCGACGTCCATCTTCATCTCTCAAGAGGGAACCGTGAGGCCATCCACTTTTGTAATGATAATGCTTATGTGACCTGCCGTAGTAAGTTGCAGTCCATTTGTCAAAGGCTGCATCGCCGTGAGAGAACTTTCTCTCTCTACTGTCTCCTGTCGCATGAGGTGAATAGTAATCATTGTAATAGCTACATCTTTCCCACCTCCGTGCTTCATCTCGATAGTATCTTTCTCTGCTCCAACTTCTTTCCCCTTTGGATCGGTAATATCTATTGCTACCTTGTTCTGATCTTCCTCCGCTGCCAGATCTGTACTTTGAATATTTGACTGCTCTTCTGCCATTCTCAGGGCTGTTTCTTTCACCAGGGAAAGATCTGCACCTGCTTCCCTCCCAGTGCTCCTGCTTGTGACGCTTTTGATGAACAACTTCCACGCTCTGAGAACACCTCCTCTTGCTGGAAGGACCTGCTTTTTGACTCTCCTTCTCTTCACTAGGAGCATGTTCCCTCTTGCTTTGGTAATGCTCTTTCTCAGTGTTTTTAGTCTTGTCCTTTCTACCTTGGCATCTCTCTGCAATAGCTGAGGAGGAAAGCTTTTTAGAGCTACATTCAGTGTCACACTTGAGAGAGGAAGTTTGCCGCAATTTCTCACCAGGCTCAGAAGTCTCTTTGCCGTACAAAACGTTTTCTTTTGAAATGAGGTCACGTTCTTTTGATCTTCTTGGTTTCTCCTTGTCTCCACCGTCATCACATTGGTACTGTGCGAGGTATTCATCCTTCCCAGTAGATTTCGGAGGGTCCGCGACACTGCACAAAATAAAATCACATTTCTCACTTCTGCTGAAGGACGTGAAGATTAACAGTAAAACCTTCCAAAGGCAAACAAACAAACAAAAACCTCCAGACTACAGGAACACTTGCAGAGATATGCCATTTAGAAACCTCTCCTGTGATTAGGACACCTTCTCCAGCTCCCAGAGAAAGTGTTTTTTCCCCTCTTGCTTCTGAAGCCATTGCACTAAAAAAGCAAATGCATCCGTCTCCTTCCACCTGCTGCTCTGAGAAAAAAGGCATAGGGGCGAGCGGGGAACAGCCAGTGTTTCTCCAGACAGTGGAGAAAAATGGAAAAACATTCTATGAAGGAACACAAGTTCTCCTTGAGGCACCAACCTGCATCAGAGTGATATGCTCAGTGCTGATCATTAGTTCTGTTCGTAACGCTGGATATACAGCATGGAATTGTACTAATTTAAATCCTTCCATTAAATACTATTAGTAGACAGATAAAACCGTAACGAACTTCCATAAGGTCTTGTCTTAATCAGACTGTGCTCATTTTACCTCGTTTCCTCTGACAAGCTGTTCAGCTGGCTGGCTGTGAGGGACTCCGTGATGATTTCTCGATTGACTGAAGGCATAGCTCCAGGCATCTGCAATCAAAACGCACAAGTCAGCAGACAAAAAAATACTATTTGTAGTAGTACTGAGGACTAGTCTTGTCAGAATTTCTCCATTAAATGGTAAGCAAGACCGTTTTGAGTTGTATGCATTATCTACACTTCAAAGATAACCCCAACTCACCTCCCAAAATCTACTTTATGAAACTTAGGAATTTTTATCTCAGCTGAGCTTAAGTTGACAAGTTCTAATGTAAGCTCAGGTCTGCAAATTCTAATAGGATAATACCACAAAGTCTTACAATCACATTTGTGCTGTGTTTTCTCAGTATTTCACCTGAATTAGGAACACAATAAACACTCCCGAATACATCATAGGTGAGAAATTCTCGATGGAGCAAATCTATGTTTCAAGCAATCCATTTGTTTTAGAAAAGAACATCTCAGAAGGTTTAACAGGTTCAACTCGGCAAGTGGAATCATCAAGTTTCAGTCCGTTTTCTTTCGATTCATTAACTAACCTAATAGCACCATTTAGTGAATCGGTTTTTGGCAGCTCATGCTGGGATCTTCCTTCGTCAGCATTCTGACAGGAAGAACCGGAATGCTGCAATGTACGGACTACCTTTCCAACCAAAATTCCATTAGAGGACATTGCATTGCAATTCCTTTTAAATAAGCCCTTTGACTCCTCCTCAGATTTTCCTGAAGATTCTGCACCGTAAGGGACTGTGTTATCAGAGCTGAGTTTAGGATTTTCATTCACTGTTGGCTCCACAAAAATCTCATCAGAAACTTTTTTGCTTGTTTGCATTTGCTTCATTTGCATTACCGAATTTGTAATTGTGGATGAAGGAACAGCCTGGTAGAGATCTTCGTCCTCCGCAGCACTGCTAAGACAGTCAGGCTGTGACACAGTCCGACGAGCAGGCAATTTATTGTGAATACTGGTGGTGATCTTCTGTTTTCTTGACGGATCAGTAATTGAAGGCCTGGTAATTGTCTGGTTTTGAACACAGGCCATCGGTGGTGCTGAAGATGGCCTTTTTAGGGTGACACCAGTGGTCTTTGCGTCCTCTTTTATGGATCCATTTCCATTTAAACGGCTTGAATTCTGTATTTAAAAAGAAGAAATGGCAAGATGGATTAACGCAAACACTGCATTTAACATTTTGAAACACAAAACTCTCCTACTGAGTATTTCTACAAATGGTCTTAACACCTACAAAGAAAAACACACTGCCCTTTAAAGATAAATGCAAGTCCAATAAGCGTATTCAATTCCTGCTTTTGGTTTACAGCCGATTGGAATCAAATTAACATCATCTTTGAAAACCAGCCAAACAACTTAACATTACCTGCTGCTATTCCCAAATATATTTATTTTCCCCTTTAAACATACCCTGAAAAGCCTGAAGGAATTGTTCTGGTGCTCAGGAATAAGACAATTAGTTTTCCCTGTCTTAGCTAAAGTGACGACGATAGGAAAAACAAGTCCTCTTTTAAATGATTCGAGGATTAGTACACTCTGCTTAAATTGTCAAAGAGCGTAGCTCTCTGTGCTTTAGAAAGCTGTCTTGGAGGTATTAAGTAATGGAGTCGCATGGCTGCACAATTTAGCAGTAACCACTGTTTGAATGACTCTGGCTGTAGCATGAAGGCTGTGAAGAAAGCTGCAGCATGGGAAGGAAAACAAAACTAAGATGCTGAAAACCAAACAAAAAACCCCACACCAAACCCCAAACCCACTAGCAGTTTGGTGCCGTTACCTGCCCTCCCACTTCCCTGAATTACCTTAATCATATGAGGAAGAAGTCGTGGTCCCATAAATCCAGCCTGCTTACTATTAGCCCCCTGCTGACCAGGAGGGAATGAACAGGGATAAGATGGTGCTGGCAAGTAAAACGCACGTTCTCCAAGTGTCAAATCATAGCGCCTTCAGAAAAGAGCAGTGATCGGAGTTTAGTTTTTCTTTCAGCCTACTCTTGGATTAAATCCCATCCTATAATTTTAGAGGAACAGTTCATACGATATGGAAGCCTTCTCTACAGAAGGCTTCGCCAAGACTACAAACTGAAAAGGAGAGAACAGTCTTCCTACTAAGACTATCACTTTCAGAACAATAATTCATTCTTACATGACAGATGACCTTCATTTTTCTCCTTCTCTAAATTAGCCAGCTACAGGTAACACATAGATAGCAATTTACACAAGTGCTGCAGTTTCAGGCCAAGCAACAAAAGATAATAAATGACACAGAGAATTTCAGGTTAGACAGAACTGAATTAGACAAATAATAATCTTTCCCTGGGATAGCAAGAAAAACACTTGCAGAACAGAAAAATATCAATAACAGGAAAGTAAATCTCTTCTGAACACATGTTAAGATTTGTTATTACCTGATATAAAAAAGTATGTAAGCTTGCTGACCAAGAACTCTCTTAATGTCAGTATGGACTACTTTAGCATCATTCATCTGATACCAAAGTCCATTACCAGCCTGCAAATAAAGACAACCATTTCTTTAGGTGAATTGCACGTGTTCCAAATGAAATCACGGATAGGAACAAAATACACACACGTGTCAAATAAAAATATAATGAAATCTTTTTCCCTAGAAACAGTAGCTGCTAGTCACGCTTTCACTGGTTTGCCAGCACAACCTTTACCCTGTTAGAAATGCTGTTGACTTCTACCTTTACATAGCATATATAGTGTCCTGAGTGACAGCTGACACCGTGATGTACCAGCACCGCGTATAAGGCATAGAGCAGTGGTTCTCCCATTGACTGTGACATGTAGGCTCTCAGGTCCAAATACTCCGGATATTTCACCTCCTAAAGAGAGACCAAGAAGATAGAAAATTATCCCAGAGTACTTCGTGGACTAGCCAGAGAAAAACACTTCCAAAAAACACAGACTAGAATTTATTTCTAGAATATATTTCTAGAAGATATTTCTTGATTCACTACAAATAAGTCTTCCCATAAACAATGTTTAAGACTAGAAGTTGCAGAGAACTGTTTCCTGATGAATCAGCCTTCTCAGAGGAAAGCATATGCTTCTTGTCAAGCGGGAACTTTATTGATATTAAGAGAAAGAATAAGCCATAGTCGTTAGTCTACAATTACTGTCTGAAAATATAAACAACTTTCAGCTTTGGGGGATGTCCCATTACACAATGATATAGTTGCATTACAGTGGTAAATATACCTTGTTGATCTTTCCACCTGTGAAATCTGCAAATCTTTTCAGTGATATTGTGAGAACCTTGGAAGAACGGTGTATGGTAAATCTCTTGGATGCAGGAACCATCTTATTACACCTTAAAAACAAGCAGAGATAAGTGTTTGAAGGCATCTTCTTTTTTCGCCCCCAAAACAAACTCGTTTTAATGTCTCACGCATGCCTATGCTATTTGAATGACATTTACTTGCATAATAGCTTGGTCTTTTTTCTTTTCATAAACCCATGCACTGCGTGTCAGGTTTGTTAATACAGTGAAGAAGGTAAATTCTCCCAAAACCCCGGGCATAGCAGGAACAGGAATCTCTCACGAAAGGGTATTACCAGGTTGGATGGCAAGGTACCATTTCTTGGTCTACAAAAGTGGCTATTTGAACTCCAATCCTGGATACATTCTTTCAGCTTTCAAGGGAAATACAAATAATGAAAGTGGAACGAGAGAGCCTTGGTCCCCAGGACTAGAAATTGCAAATAATCTCCAACATAGGTCGTCTATCAACATCAAAAATACAACAGAAGCACATGGTCATTCTACAGGAGGGAGACATTTAACAGTAGGAAGTCTTCATGTACTGAGCTTCATGTACTTCATGTACATGTACTTCATGTACTGAGCTTGTCTGGAAAGACACTGAAACTGTCTGCCATCCTTTGAAACACAATAGTTCAGTTTGATACATTGCCCGCTCCAAGGTAGGACCTACAGTGTAAGCAGTGAAAATTAGCCACTAGCCCAGAGAACAACGGAAACTGGGCAGTTTACATCAAGAAAAGTACTGTCGAGAGCTAATAAATAGAAAGAACAAAAGTATCTCTTTTTGAATTCTGATGGCAAAATACGAGCCAGAGAATTGCAAACCCATAGGGAATGCCTCTGAACAAGACTTCCCCCCTCCAAAGAAACAAAAATCCAAGTGTTTTATAAACTTCCACAAAACTCGTAAGTAGATCCAAAGTTTAGAGGTAGTCCAACAGAGTCATGCAACATATAAAACTGACATCTAGGATTAAGACCTAATTCGTCAAAATCTTACTCGCTACATTTATAGCAATTCTCTCCACCCAGCTCTTCAGGTTTCACAAAGAGTTCCAGAGCTCTGGTAACAGATGAAACCGCCTAGAGGAGCGAGAAAGAAGAGCGTAAAGTCACCGTAAATTCAAAATTCCAGAGACGTACTAGTAGGTTGTAAGAGAATCTTACTAACATACTCCAGCGATCTACTATGAGCACTGTGAAGAAGGAGGCAGAAAGAGCATGCTCAGCATTGACCTCACCTGGAAGTCATTTGACTTCGGAACAAATACTTTTCCAGTAGCCTAGACAGCATCTATAGTGTGCTTTGTCATCAATACTGGGGACAAATTCATCAGTCTAACAATTAGATGTACATTGGGGTAGAACAACAGAGAAGTATGACAGCATTATAATTTTTGCAGAAAGAGAATTCTTTCCCCTTAAACCCAATGCAAATGTGGAGACTATTTACATGGGTTCCACAGAAGGACAAAGTCCAATCCACTTCCTTAGCACCACCAAGCTCTTACGTTTTAACATTATATGTGGTTTGGTTTTTTAAGGTAAACAAGTTTAATTTAGAAAGTTAGGCATGTACTTAAACATCATGAATTATATTTAGAAAACATCTTACCTTTATATCCAAAGTGATATCAAGAAATGCCTCATACGTATCCGAAACTGCTTTGCAATTCAAGCACTTCACTGGAAGCAAAATATAAATGCTTAACCTTATGTGAAGGAGACTAACTGTCCAAATTCAAGTTGTTGCCAGATACTACTTTAGACAAACTACAGACTGCTTTACTACCGACAAAAGACACAGATCAGTTCTAAGGACAGGAATATTTTTTAAAGTACCTCTCGATCTTAGAAATCCTCCAAATATTTGATGAATGATGGTGGTAGCTTGAGAAGATCTGTCCAATCTGGAAATAAATTAGAATCAGACCTCAGAAGATTTAAGGCGCAGAGTTAACTCTTCAAAGAGTTTTATGAAAACTAAGGATGATGTAGACTTTCGTTGCTGATAGTAAATAAGGCACTAAAAGGTGCTAGAGATCATTTTTGATAGTAAATAAAGGACTAGAAGGTGCTAGAGAATGTATGAAAGTGAACTTGTTTATGCTTACTCGGTGCTTCCATTCAAGCACGCTTCCTGCATAGCATCAACAGTATAGCGCAAGAACTCGTGTGCGTCTTCTTGACTGCCAAAACGGAAATGTTGTCCTATTCCTAAAGAAGAAGATGATAGTATTCACCTCATTTAAAAATGAAATCATTCTTGTATTTCTAAAATCTCTCTTCTTTCTAGTGTTAAAACCACTTATACACATCAAATAAGTATTTGAAGATTACAAGCTATCGAAAAGAAACACATCTGAAGCCACTTACGACTGAGATTACTGATAACATGCGTAGGCTCGATGGCATCAACAGTGCAACGCAGGGCCTGGTTAATCTGAGTCTCCATTGTGCACATCATGCAAAAATCTTGTTCACGACCTGAAGAGTGAAAGAAGAAAGCATCCCAGTCCAGCAAAATATCCATAACTACAAACAAACATCTAAGTAAAATTTAAACTATAGATACGATATCCACTCTCCTTGCTACATTCTATTCTCCCAAGATGCCAATGTCCCAACAGTCTTGTAACATTTCATTTCACACAACTTTACAGAATAAAAATATCCACTAAGCCTGTATTCAAATGCATTTTGTGATGAGAAATCTAAAAGACTACTGCAAAGTCACATTTGTAAAGGCTGACAGGAATGTGAACTCCACAGGCTGAAAAATGTATTACTCTCTAAAATTACTACTAAATGCATTACTGTCCAATGCACTTCATTATTCCCACGAAGCAATAAATGATCCTTTAATAAATACATAAATAAATAAATAAATAAATTCATTCATTAAACAAACAGTGCATTAATTGCACTCCGTATGCTATTCGGAGCCCACTGCTAATACAGTGCTCAAAGCCAGCTTCTACAGGTAAAATCAGGCAAATAAGCTTGTCTCAGAATCACTGCTGTTCTTTCACCTTCAGAGCTGTCCAACAGATTTGAAATACTCTTAGAAAGTACTCACATGACTGGCCGTGCTCGAGAGAAAGCATGTAATTGGCAAGTGGGGGTGTGTAGGTCAAACACTGTAGAGTAGCATTAAGAAAACATGTGTTGCCAAGATTGTACAGGCCAACTCCAACACTTTGTGTTTCTCGCCAATCCATACAAATCTTCTCAGGTGGAAAAAGAATGCTCTGTGGTGGAGCAATTCCATCATTAACGACTGCAAGAAAGTTAAATTTAAAAAGAGATTTTGTTTGTTTGTTTCTAAGGAAGGTATTTAAAAAAATACTATTCTGCAGGAGCACCTAGAGGAGCTAGCTACAATCCAAGCCAGAAGAAAATTATTGCAGACAGCTTTAATACCGCCAAATTCAAATTGGCTGGTCAACACAATGTTTTGGGGAAAAAAAAAAAACAAAAAAACAGCTTTCGTCAACCATTTTAATTTTTCTAAGGCAAGGCTAACTGCCATTCTGTTTGTAGTACCTAATGCCAAGTTCCTCTCCATCTATAATCTTTAACCTGATTAACTCAACTACTGTTTTTTTCCTTATTATAACTTAAACCACAAGCTTAGACTTGAAATTATACGGAAAAAAGGTAAAAAGTAGTAACTAGGAATGACGGTACCCCTACAGATACCAGATCTTTTCCTGAGCAATGTTATCATTCAAAAAACGTGTGAAAAATGGAAGCTGTGAATAGCAACAATCAAACACTTTTCTTTGCAAAACGGAAAAGACATGGATGAATCTGTGCATTACAAAAAGCTCCCCATATTTCTCTGTTGACTGTAAATATATCAAAATTAATTTCTGTAACATCAGTCACTTCAGTTGCCTTAGGGGATTCGCTTTTGAAGTCTTTGTTCACACTAGTCCCCTTCTCTATCAGTGCAACAAGTAAGAACTGCATTTTCTACTTTTGCTTTGAAGAAAATGGAGTCAGGATAAAGCTCACACTTACTTAGATCTCTTGGGGCAAAAGCCTTAGATTTTTCAGATGATCTACAGTAAATAGCACCTCCACGTCCTTGGGCCACAGAGACTTGGCTTGAATCTTCTGCAGGCGGTATCTGGCCCCAGTTTGCGGTGCGTGACATCAGTATTTTAGTACTTGGTTTCTTGGATTTGCCAGACCGCCTTGAAGAGGGCTTTTTAGACTTTGAAGATTTGGGCTTCTTAACTACGGTCATTGTTGACATCTGCGACAGAGACAGAAGTTCTGGTTGACGTAAGAATATCAAGAAGCATTCCAAGAAGAAAAGAGTAGTAGAAGTCCTGTCACTTAATCTCAAAGAAACAGCCTTAAGAACTAAATCACTGGTATGAATGATTTAAAAAGAATCCCCAAACTAAACACACAAAGTGAAAATTTCCATCTAAACTCTATCGGTATTACTTTTAGCTTCTGCAGAACTAGTGGCTGATGCCATTTCTTTCACTTCCGTAGGATTTTCACTTTCCGTAAAGGATTTTAATTAATTACAACTCTGGAGTCTTTTTAATATAAAAATGTAGAAGACATTCTCTGAGGGGAATCAGTTATTTATTGATTTCCAGAGTTGCACAATTATCTGTTAATTATTACCTATGATCTAATAGATAATTGTTGCAATTATCTATTGCTGGCGTTAGTAATGGAACACTATTACTTCACTGCCTGCGTTTTTCTGTTTCGTGTGCACAAAGGTACCCAGAACTCACTGCTCCTTTTCTTCTGTCTTTCCAGGGATCGCCCTCTACCTCACTGTCTACTGCACCAATCATGAGGGGTTTGTTGTTATTCTATAATGAGCCTAGCTTTTAAATACACCTTTTCTGGGCGCCACTTTGTGATAGCAAGTTAATTTGTGAGGGCTCCTCAGTCTACATCATGTGGTCGCTTTTTCCAGGTGAAAAAGCGGAGCCGTAAGTGGCAGTACACTAAAGCCCTGGCATGTTGAGATCCAAGAAGAGAGATGTTTGGCCCTCCTTCTCACTCCTGGGAACCATATACCTCAAAACCCACAGAGGATGGGCTATATCTCAGAGAAATCTTGGGAAAGGAGAGCATGAAGAGCACGTTTGCAAATTTATTTCTCCCTGGGCTTCTTCTGCTTCTCCACGAAATACGAGTTTGAATATAACTTTGGCAGCAGTACTTCTGGTGTTTTACTCCTACCACATTTAAAACTCCTACAAAAAACTGAAACGTTAGACTAAAAAGCAGCTCTTTCCGTTCTGCTTTGTAAAGTTGCACGTTTTCCTCATGCAAAACAACAGGGCAATGTAAGCTAGAAACGGAAATGCTGAATGTAAAACAAAACAAAACAAACCTCAGCCCTCCAGGACAAAAGCCAATAACTGCTACAAAGTCCTTTTTAAAATGCTGATTAGGTTTCAAGGTGATACCGCTTTAAATAAGCATAATTGTGTGTCCGTAGGCAGAAGCATCCATGACAGGATGAACTTCTATACTTCATGTTTTGTTACTGTCTTACTGTAGCACACAGGGACTTGTTACCTATAGGGAAACCACTAACCTAATGGAGCGTTTAAAACATAAGCTAGTTTGTTATACCAAAATGACTGAGAGAACAAAGCATAAAGTGCTTTCAGATTTCTAGCACGCCTTGATTGCTATCCATTAAACTTCAGACACGTTAAACAAAACACAGTAAATAAGAAAACTCCTAGTCCCACAGCTGGCAAATTATGTGCAGAGGTTGTAACTAGAACTTTTTTCCCTTGACATTTTACATTTAAGATTGATTTTAAATCCATTCTATACACACTTTCCGTTCCTGAAAAAACAATACGCAAACCTGAAAAATGCATTTACACGAGAAATGAAGTCGTCCTTGTCCGACTGGAAGACTAAGGTGACAGCTCCTGGGCTCAGGGATTTTCAGATAAGCTCCGATCTTCACCAGTGACAGCTCCTTTTTTCGGATTGAAAGAGAAAATGTTTCAGCAACACACTGAAAACACACTTAAGGGACAAGAAACAAAATTAAGACTGTAGTGAGAAGGAGAAAAGAAAAACAACACTGGGGAAGAAAGGAAAAGGTAAAGGAAAAAGGAAAAAGGAAAAAAGCCTTGATCTTTATACTGACCAACGAGATAAGCCTTACACATTTTTAAGTTTATTTTTGACAACTGATTGAGGCGTTACCAGGTATTAAGTACGATTCAAGAGCAAATATTAACACTAGAAAGAAGAAATCCGATCCACCACCACCGTTTCAAAATACATCCATTTCTAATGTGGAGATAACGTCTCTCTGACAAGGTAGTAGAAAAACTGTAAATACCGACAGAGCTTCCTCTCCCGATGTTCCATATACATACCGATGCTGTTCCTACACCTACGCTCTGAGCATAAATTTATGTTGACATGAGTATCGGGCGTTACTCCTCTCTTTGTTTGCCTTGAGAGACACACCTCTTGTCCACTGAAAAGTAAACTCAAGATTCCAGATCAGTTAAGACAGTTGCTATCCCCCCATTCAGAGTTCTGCAGCAGCACTGTTCAGATGTGTTTAGCAGTCTCTTTAGAAAACGTTATCACTTAGGACCTGCTTCTCAGTAGGTACACGTTTGGCCTCCGCTTAGCAGAGAGTCAATCCCAGCTTAAGCTTTCGTACAAGAGCCCCTTCACGAAACGGACTTGGGCCCTGACATAACTGAGCTTAACCTTTAACCTTGAAGCTTCCTTAAAGAAGGAAGCAGCACCCAGGCCAGGAAATAGAAATTAATCGTCACTTTACCCTGAAACGCAGTGAGCTATTCTGTGCTGGCAGGATTGCTGCCGGGCTGGCCGACGAGGCGGCGGGCAGCTCCCCGGGGCCACAGGGCCTGTCACAGGGAGCCGCCGGAGGTCTCCAAGGTCCGAGAACAGCGGCAACAGCAGCAACAGCGAGGACAGAGGGGACAGCAGCAACAGCAGCAGCCACCTCAGCCAGGGCCGTCTCCACAACCGCCAAAACGGTCTCGGAATGCTGCCGAACTCGGAGCTCCAGCGTGACGCCTTTTGAACCTGGCCGCTGGAAGGACCTGCTTTTTGACTCTCCTTCTCTTCACTAGGAGCATGTTCCCTCTTGCTTTGGTAATGCTCTTTCCCAGTGTTTTTAGTCTTGTCCTTTCTACCTTGGCATCTCTCTGCAATAGCTGAGGAGGAAAGCTTTTTAGAGCTACATTCAGTGTCACACTTGAGAGAGGAAGTTTGCCGCAATTTCTCACCAGGCTCAGAAGTCTCTTTGCCGTACAAAACGTTTTCTTTTGAAATGAGGTCACGTTCTTTTGATCTTCTTGGTTTCTCCTTGTCTCCACTGTCATCACATTGGTACTGTGCGAGGTATTCATCCTTCCCAGTAGATTTCGGAGGGTCCGCGACACTGCACAAAATAAAATCACATTTCTCACTTCTGCTGAAGGACGTGAAGATTAACAGTAAAACCTTCCAAAGGCAAACAAACAAACAAAAACCTCCAGACTACAGGAACACTCGCAAAGATATGCCATTTAGAAACCTCTCCTGCGATTAGGACACCTTCTCCAGCTCCCAGAGAAAGTGTTTTTTCCCCTCTTGCTTCTGAAGCCATTGCACTAAAAAAGCACACGCATCTGTCTCCCTCCACATGCTGCTGCTCTGAATAAGAGCCAGAAGATTCAAAACCACCCTATTTGGTCTCCCCACATGGCCGAAAAAGACACCAGTTGAAACAGAGTTTTCTACCTCTCTCCCAGGAATTTACATTCACATATCCTGTGACTGCAAAAATAGAAGGCGGGGCTCAGGAGGAACAGCCAGTGTTGGAAATGAAAAAAAGCAGCCCGTTTCTTCAGAGTCTTAAGCCTATGCTACTAAGAAAAAAAACAAACAAACAAAAAAAAAAAAAACAAAAAAAAAAAACAAGAGGAAAGGAGAACAACAGCGGGAAACTTACCTATCCACAGGTGTTCAATTGCAAAGCCTCCGCTGGAGGATCAACAGCTGTGAATTCAGCGTGCTTAGGAGAAATCAGATCTACGTCTGAACCACAACTATTTCAGTAGCATCACTAACTTATGTTACTCTGAAGAAGCAGTCAGCACCGTTTCTATGTTAAGAAATAGCTGAACAGTCTGTTATTCACAGGAATTATTCAGGCAGGCTTCTTTAGGAAGGCTGGGTTTCACTAGAACATTGCTCCGCAAGTCCCTTCTATTCCTTTTCCCCTTAGAATCTGGGGATGTTTCAGCTAAAAAGGAGGGCAGAAACACTCTCCGTAGGTCTCCACCATGTAGTAAAACAGCGCTGTGTACCTGGTTAACTTCTGCAGCCAGCAAAGCATTGCTATTTGCAGCAGTGCCCTGACCCCAGCCTCTTGCTGAGCTCCGTCCTGTGCTGCTCGGATGCTCCCGCTGCTCAGACACGGGGGCTTAGAGAGCCACCGGGCCAGCACAAGCCCCCGAGCTCACTGTCAAACTTCACTTTTGGCATCTTTCACTTCACCATCGCCGCCGGACGAGGAGCCCAGCAATGCCTGACGCCGCTCCGGGCTCACCTAAATGCGGGGCAGGAAATTCAGATTCAAAGCTGCGAAGGTTTTTCTTAGTGAAAGCATGGAATGAGTGGCCATCGGTGACTAACCTTACAGGAAGGCATTCACTTTGTGAATGCTGCAGGGAGTGAAGACTGAAGGCGTTTTCTGAGTGACCTAAGGAGAGCCCTCCCCGAAAAGCAGGACATTTTATTGTCTATGTAACATCTCCTTTGAAGGCTTGAGCATGAGATACACCAGGTTTAAAATCTCAAGACACGGATCTGCCACCACAGAAGCAATACATTTCATCTACTAAGCCTAAATACCGTATTTTGCCTCCTCTGTAAGTTTAAAAAAACACGGCCATGCTTGAAGGAATGCATTCTCAGATATTCTACGTATTTACAGTGCTTTAATTAATACCACAGACATGTTGTGCTGTTGAGGGGAATTTGCAATTACATTTTCATTTCCAACCAAACGCAGCCTGACACAAATTGGGAGCAAAAGGAACTAATCATCTGGAAGCCGGGATATGCATCATTCGCCATTTTCTAAGAAAATGACAAAAATATAAAACCCCAGCAGTCTGAGAACGTGAGCGCTGAGGTAAAGGCCTGATCAAACAAACGCGCACAACTATGATTTGTCCTTTTAACTCAGCAAAAGTCTGCAAACTGCCATGGTAGCAAATGAGAAGGAGCTGGTATTTACAGAAGTTGCAGCTGAAGATTCAGATAAACCATTCGGGTCGATGCTCCCTTCCTGCAGGTTTAAGCTGCGGTCACATCGCCTATTTCAAACCCTTTTGATTTCTACCAGTCACCCCAGATCCCACCTATTTTGCACGTTTTCCAATCAATGAATTCGCTACATGATTTCTGGGGCAGAAGAGCAGGCCTGGTGAAGAGGAGCATGCCTGGTGCCATCATTCAATCAAATCAAAAGCGTCCAGGAGAAGCCCGGGGTGTGGTACTCACAGAGAATGTTTGCGAGCGGCCAAGTTCAGCAGAAGAGAATAGGCAGGACTGGAAGCCCAGGGGAACGAGATGCATCTGTTGTTGCAGGCAGCCCCAGCAAAATGTTACAGCTTCACTAGCCTGGGGCATGATTCCCCCCTTCCCTTTTCACAGCCAAGTACAATATTAGCTTGCCTTTTCTTTTTTTTTATTATTATTATTATTTTTATTTCTTTTTGCCATCGTCAGGCTGAGGCCGGCTGAGAATATTTTGTGTCTAGACTAATAAATGTTTGTGCAGATTTTGCAAGAGCGGCTTATGGGAACAGAATCCACTTTTTGTTTTCTGCTGGAGGAAAAAAAATAAAATAAAAATAAAGGAGGAGCATTAAAAGCAACCAAGCACCCCCGTGCATTTGTTTGAAATTGCATATTACGGTGCTGCTATTTTATGTGCAATCAATACATAATTTGGAAGAAAAAAATGCTTTTAAAATTCAGAGCTACCCCTGAGCAGCTAAGGTTCTCTTGGAAACTGAAGGAGGAGTCTGAAATTATTGTTCTTTTGTTTGCCTCCCCCAGTGGGAAAGGCAGCACACAAGTAGAAACCACTGTGCTTTGAGGCGGCATGAATCATTAAGAATAAAGATTCCTCCCCCCCCTCCCCCTCCAATTAAACATGAGATATTAAAACTGAATCTAGGACAAAGGTAAACTAAACAGACTCCTTCCTTCCCAGGCAGTCAGTGGGTTAAATCAAATATCAAAGGGGCAACATCAACCTTATAACTTCCTCTGCCGAAATTAAAAAAAAAAATAAAGGTAACTTCTATTTTGCCTGCCCCGACCCCAATCGCATCGCCCGAATGGGTGCAAACTGCTGGGATATGTGAGGGCCCAAGCCTACATTTTCCCTTTTTCGTATTTGTTGGAGGAGGGCGGGGTATCTCCAGATGAAATGGCTGACCGAGCTTTTTATTTCCTCGCTTTGGGTGGAAATGACTGAATCTTTCCAGGCAGCGGAGCAGTGCTCGACCGGCTCCCTCGGCCTCCCCGCGTGGGAAGAGCTCTGCCAGGAGCAGCCCGCGTAACCCTCAGATGCCAGCCCCATCAGGATTAGGTCCAGCAATGGGATGTTGGCTCCTCTAAGTGAGGACGCATCCTCTCGAAACACATACACAGAGATTTAAATGAGATATTCCCAAGAACACCTGCCTATTCTTTCAGCACGTGTGCAAAGAGTAAATTCATTTTACTTCATTCCTCTTTTTCTCAACTCTCCCCTCCTTCCTCCGGAAGGAAACAGCCAAGCAATATTAGCAGGGCCTTCCTTTTCCCCTGGTGGAGTCCAAGAACGCGAGAATTGAGAAAAGCGACTTGTCAGGAATCAAGTTTAAGAAGAGTGTTTGTGGACTGCGAGGTAAAATACCGGAAGCTGTAATCAGAAACACAACTTTTAACTAAAAAAAGCTTCTTTCCATTGTAAATTATTCCAGTTAGTGAAATAACAAATTAGTTCTCTGCTCAGCCACAGCCTCCTCCACCAAATTTAAGTAAAACCTGCAAAGAAGTCAAAGTTGTAAAACATTTGTCAGATGCAAGGGGCAGCGTTGCGTGGGTTAGCATCACGCTCAGATGCCCACAGTACCAACAGGTGCTTTCTTTCCAGAGGCACTGGCTCCTCCACGAGTTCCCCGCACGAAGAACTGAAGAAGCTGCAGGCAGGGTGAGCCTTCCTCAGTCCTCATCCTCACAGCAAGGAGTACTGGGGATGGGGAGCTGTGTTTCGGCTTGCTAAGAAGCAGAAACCCCCCGAGTTTTCAGGCGGGCTCCGCTCAGCTCCCCTTGTGACTGCTGCTCGGGACACGACCCTGCCTTGCTCAGCACCCTCGACTCCAGCAGGTGCTGCTGCTGGCAGCTGCCCTATGTATATAAAAAAAGAAGAAACCAACACAGTATTTTCCTGCTTTTAAGTATATCCCAAAGATTTACTAGGCATTGTGACGTTCTGCAGAAGCCCACAGCTGTAACTAAGGTTTGTGGGGTGTAGAGGGGCTGGGGGCTAAACAAGGCCAAGAAGAGCCACATCTCCTCCCCGTTTGTCTCCCCTGTACTCTTTTTAGGACATCCAACATTCCCAGATCTCGTTTTGTCCCAGTGACCAAACAGGAGCCTGGCACTCATGCACTACGCCTTAAAACCTCTACAAATCGTGCGCCTAAGTCACAGCACTCATTATAAGCCGGCAGCTCTTTCTGGTCTCACAAACTATATGTGGCTTGAGAGATGCTCTCCAGATTCAGGGCGCTGAACACCTGCAGCCTTTGCCATAACCATGACAAAGTTCAGGAGCTCCCTGCTGGCTCCAAGGCTGGCTCCAGCAGCGGCTTCAAGCTGTGGGTCAAGAAGGCCAAGACACCCAACGAGAACCTGCAACACCAAGTGGCTTTCTGGAACGGCTCCAAACACAACTGGAAGCCTGTTGGTTTTTTTGGAAGTGAGCTCTTGTGGACCTGTTAGGTGCAAGCAGAAGTCAAACTCTCAAAGCATGTTTGCATCATTAAGCTCTCCATGATCTATCTCCAAGGTCTTCTAAGAGCTAGTAGCAACGTGGTCAGAGTTCTTGCCTGTTTTTCCCTTCACGTTCTTCCACGTCAGCAGCCCTGTGCTCCCTTTGGGCTGACTTCCAGAGCTGGGTAGAAAGGATCCCCTGGAAGCAGAGATGCTGCTTTATGCAACACCTTGCAGCTCACTGCACTCTGAAGGGTACACGAAAAGAGGTGAGTGGTCCTGGTGTGGTTCCTTCCAGCTCTCAGAAAGGCAAGAGAACTGGAAATGAACCATCAGCCAAAGGGAGGCACGGCGCAGCCTTGCGAAATGCCATCTGGCTGCTACAGGATAAGGAAAGGAGGCATTTTTGGTGGCTCCCATCTCCACAGAAAAAGAAACAACTATTTATGCAGCAGAGTGGTTGGAGTATTTCAGGAGGCCCTGAGCTACCCCAAAAACCAACAACGAAACCACAAACCAAACCGAAACCAAACCAAACTAACATGATGGACTGCAATAAAAGATGAAAATCAGAATTAATACTACCAATGACAATAAAGATGTTGAAAACTTGAGTCATCACATCCCTTGTGTAGACTGCAGGAGGAAGCACCTTTAGTGCCTGATGTGACAGTGTCAGAAAGTTAATTAATAACACCACAAAACTGGATTCCTGTGAGCACACACTCGGCAAAGGTGATACAACCGACAGCCGGACTTGAACACTGATACTGGTACCTGACTGGGAAACAGCGAGGAAACAAAGGGAGGAGGGGAAACCGTGCTATCCTGAAAATTGCATCACTTGTTTACAAGTCACCGGCAACTCCGAGGCAAACCATCTCGGGCATTTATGGATCAGTGACCTCACGTCTCTGGCACAGGACGGAGAGGGAATACCGACCGTGAGTTCACAGAAGGGAATAGCGCGTCCAGGCCCTCCTGCACTCCGCCAAATGTGGTCAGAATGTCCCCTCCCCTCATCACCCCAAAACTTATCACGTAGGACTTCTATTAAACAGACCCCAAAGAGATCGTTCTGTCAATTTTGCAACAGGCTCAGCATTTCTCAAAATTAGAGAGGCTAACTTCATAATATACAAAAATACTGCATCTGGCACAGGGGAATTCTCAGCTAGACTTCAGCCTTGAGACAAAGCGAAACTGACCATAGAAATAGAGATTGGCCAGAGCTCAGCCACAAGAGAGTATGCCTCCGTTATATTTATTATGTGCAAACAGAACTAGAAAAACAGTTTACACTGACTTGCTGCTTTAGAAGTTAGTTCCATAAAGATGGAAGAAATTCTCAACTCAAACTTGAAGAAAGCATCAGACTTCAAAACCAGTCGTAGATCTTTGAAGTAAGACTGTTATGAATTCAGAAGTCACATCCAAACAAAAAGATCATTTATATTAATGGTAACTAGATTAAAAAAAAATTAATCCTGTCCCTCAGGCTTTGTAAGTGACTGGGGAAAAAACAGCGCAAGGATAGTAATAAGCCTAAGTGAAACACCACAAACTGCTAAGGGAAGCAAAAGACCCAAGGAAACAGCCTTTTTGGTACATTAGGAACAAAAGGAATCCTAACAACAGCACAAAGTCCATCACTTGACAGAAATTCTTCAGCGTAGAGAAATTTACAAAAGGCAGAACCGTTCAAAACCAAGCTCTAACAGGCTCCAGGGACGCATGGACACGCAGCGATAAACATCGGTTTTCCCAGTAATAACCAGCAGAGATAAATGACGACAATTACGGCTAGCAAACGGAGCGCTGGATGCAGCTGAAGCAGGCACAGGTCATCGAGGGCTTGGCAAGAGAAGAGAGAGCCCAGGAGAGCCACAAGAAGCATTCAAGGAGTAGGAAAGCCTCACAAAGAGAATGCGTGCCCTACCTCCAAGTGTTATGTCTCAAACTTGTCTTTGTTAAACAAGCACAGTGCACAGGTGCTTTACGGAAATGCAAAGGGCTTTTTGGCTGAGGAAAGCTAGTAAGACTGCCAGCCTGAAGTTAGCAGTCACCTCGTTTAGAAAAAATGGCACCTCCTTCTAACGAGCTCCGGAGAACCCAATTAACAGCGTAACTGGAAGAGGCTGCCTTGCTGGCAATGTTTCAAGATGGTAACAAATGGGTTTTCTACATAGTGTCTGCTTGTTCGGGGAGGTTTGGACTTACAGCCTATGGCATTTAGGTCCTGGGGTTTGCCTCATACAGGTTGTTCTCCACAGCTGGACCAGGTTCCTCAGAGCACCCACCAGCTCCTCGTGCGTGAAACCCCTCTGAGCAAACACCAACACAGCACAGGCTGCTGCTTAACACCAGCAGCGCAGCTTTCCAAACTCCCCTCTCCTTTCCCCCTCCAGCGGGCTGCTCGTGTTCACCTCAGGCCTTCCACAACAAAGCCCCCTTTGCACGGATCGCCGTGCACTTTGACAGCCCCAAGGCGCTCTCTGGGGCGCCTGTCCCGGCTGGGACCGCCACCTCAGCCTTGACTCACCCTTCAACGAAGCCAAACTCCTCCGTCAAGCCTGACAGGGAGCCCCAGCACCTACCGGGCAGCACTGACAGCCGCAGCCTCTCCGCTCCCTCAGCGCCCCGCCGCCGCCTCCATTAGGCGCCTCGCCCCGCCGGCTGCCGATCTCCAGCGCCACGCAGCACCTGGGGGTCAGCCGGGCGTCAGGGCGGCCCCTGGTACCGCAAAAGCCCCCGGCACCGCAAAACCCCCCGGCAGGGCTGGGGACATGGCCCCGCTCCCCTCCCACCGCCACACCGAGCGCGTGTGTGTATATATAGAGGGGGGGGGAGCCCGGTCTCGGCTGGCTCCGTCCCGTTTCAAGGCACGGAAAGCGAAGTTGCTCGCCCTGCCCGTGTGCCCCCCATACCCCCGGCTCTGTCACAGCCCAACCGCGCCCCGTTCCCCCCTCACAGAGCCGGGGAAGGGGTGCTCGCAGCCGCCCCTCTCCTCAGGGCCGGCCGGGGGAGCGCCTCGCCTTCTCCCCGGGGGTCTCCCGTGGCCGCTTGGGGTCGCCTCCCGCAGCCGCCTCGCCCCCCTCTCCTCTCAGCCCCGCCGCCTGCCTCCTCCTCCGCCGCCGCCGTTTTGCGTCTCTGGGAGTCGTCCACTGCCGGCGGGGCGGGCGCTGAGCCGTCCCCGAGTCCCAGCTCCGCCGGCCGCCCGGGCCCTCGCCTCGCAGCCCGCGGAACCCACTCGCATCCTCCTGGCACCTCGCAGCTTCCCCCCCCCGTCCCCGGGAGGGTTTGAGAGCCGGGCAGGGCCAGGCAGCGGCGGGCCGCGGTGCCTCAGCCTCCCCCGGCAGGGAGCGGGGCGGAGCCACTCCGCCCGGCAGGCGGCGGCCGGCCCGGCCCAGCTCGGCTCGCCTCGGCTCAGGGCATAAAGGCGCTGAGGGCGCCCGGCTCCCCGACCTCGGCTTCTTCTCCAGCCCCGAGTTCCCCTCAGGTGCCCGGTGCTGAGGGAGGAATGCCCTCCGGGGCTGGCTGGGACACCCCCAAAACCTTTGGAGAAAAAACAAACAAACAGCGAACAAACAAAAAACCCACCCCCAACCCCCTTTTTTTCCACCTCCAAGTTGAATAAAGAGGAGCTCTTCCTTCAGTACGTGTCCAGATATCTTAGTCTACGCTTCGCTTTAACTCCCACTACGTACTTCTCTTCAATACCGCTGCTTTTAGCAATGTTTTTACCTCAGACGCTAAAAGTTGATCTTTTCCCCAAGTCAGAAAAACCAGAATGGGGCTTCTGGGAACCCTTAGCTGTGACAGCTGTTCATGTCCAACCTAGATTTACTCCTTTATATATATTTAACTGTGAAGGTCTTCTTCTCTCCAGACTAATAACGGGGAGAAGTTTGCCCAAAACTTTGAAGAGCAAAAGTTTTGATGCTAGGAACGCTCCTGCTTCCTCGTTGCCTGTCATTCCCTTTTAAGTATGAAATTTTCCAGTTGCAATGCAATGAGCTGACTGTGGTTCCAGAGGTAAAGATGCATTTAGGATACCAGGTTTTCAACATCGTCTTGAAGTGGATAAGAAGAAACACATTTTTGCCTCAATGATATTTTTTTTTCCTCTCCTTTGCCTGGAGATGCAATGAAAGCTTCCTGTTGTCCGCTCAACACAGGCATCTTCTTCACGGTAGCTTTTTAAATACAGTGCTAACAACACAGCTCTTTGTTCCCTTCTGTACATCTACTGAAACGCAGATTAGGTGCCAGGCGTAGGTCAGTCTTGGAAAAAGCTGCCACCCCTAACACACTGACGGAAACGTCGGCATTGAGTTGCACCTGGCTCACGATTTGCCAGTGTTTGCCTAGAAAGCTCCATGGTTTATATAGCATAGATAGATCCTGAAACAATTGAGAAAAGTTAGACTTGGAGCACTGTGTCCAGCAGTTCTGGGCTCCCCAGTACAAAAAAGACAGGGGTCTCCTGGAAAGAGTCCAGCGGAGGGCAACAAAGACGATAATGGGGCCTGGAGCATCTCCCCTGTGAGGAAAGGCTGAGAGACCCGGGGCTGTTCAGCCTGGAGAAAAGACTGAGAGGGGATCTCCTCAATGTGTATAAATATCTGAGATGTGGTGGACAGAGGGATTTGGCCAACCTCTTTTCAGTGGTTTGTGGGGACAGGACAAGGGGCAATGGCCACAAAATGGAGCCCAGGAAGCTCCGCACCAACATGTGAAAGAACTTCTTCACGGTGAGGGTGACGGAGCACTGGGACAGGCAGCCCAGGGAGGTTGTGGAGTCTCCTTCTCTGGAGATATTCAAGGCCCATCTGGATGCCTACCTGGGCAACCTGCTCTAAGGAACCTGCTTTGGCAGGGGAGTTGGACCCGATGATCTCTGCAGGTCCCTTCCAACCCCTACAATTCTAACAAAAAGGACTGGTTCATATTCATACTGGTGCCACAGTGGTGGAAGACGCTTATTAGACTGGCCTAGAAACCTGAAGTAATGTGCTCAGGAGTGCTAGCTAGTATCCCAAAAACTCAGCCCTGTAGAATGCAGTCACGGGAGAAAGATGACAATGCACTTACAACAGATTAGGAAAAAAGCTAGGAAGCAGAAATGGATATTTTTATGGTGTACTCTTTTGAGCACCTCAGAAGTTCTTGTCACCTGTCTTGTCTGTGATTCCTCAACTTCATGTTCATTATATAAAGGATTTCTCAAAAAGTCATTTTAGAGAACAAGAAAAGCAAACCATATACACAATCCCATTAAAAATGTCAAGCATAGATAAAAAACATCATACGATGGGTGAGCGATGTCTGACGGGTAGGGCTCAGAGGGTTATGGTAAATGGGGCTACATCAGGCTGGTGGCTGGTCACCAGTGGGGTCCCCCAGGGCTCCGTTTTAGGGCCAGTTCTTTTCAATGCTTTTATAAACAATTTGGATGTAGGACTAGAAGGTGTTTTGAGCAAATTTGCTGATGACACTAAACTTGAAGTTGTTGACTGTTGAGGGTGGAAAGGCCTTGCAGAGAGATCTGGACAGATTGGAGAGCTGGGCGATCACCAACCGCATGAAGTTTTACAAGAGCAAGTGTCGGGTCCTGCACCGGGGACGGGGCAACCCTGGTTATATGTACAGACTGGGCGATGAGATGCTGGAGAGCAGCTCTGCAGAGACGGATCTAGGGGGGTCGTGGTTGACAGCAAGTTGAGTATGAGCCAGCAGTGTGCCCTGGCAGCCAGAAGGGCCAACCATACCCTGGGGTGCATCAAGCACAGCACTGCTAATCGGTTGAGGGAGGTGATTGTCCTGCACTGCTCCGCGCTGTGCGGCCTCACCTCGAGCACTGTGTGCAGTTCTGGGCACCACAGTACAAAAAGAACATTAAACTGTTGGAGAGTGTCCAGAGAAGAGCTACGAAGATGGTGAAGGGCCTTGAGGGGAAGACATATGAGGAGCGGCTGAGGGCACTGGGCCCATGCGGCCTGGAAAGGAGCAGGCTGAGGGGAGACCTCATCGCGGTCTACAGCTTCCTCATGAAAGAATCATAGAAACACAAGGTTGGAAAGGACCCACAAGATCATCTAGTCCAACCATCCTTCTATTACCATTACTACCTATTACTAAAATAGCAGTAAGCACAAATGAAAGCTTAAGAACACTTTCTATTACTATAAAAATAAATAATTTGTAATACATGGTTAGTAATATTTAGCAAACAGTGTGCTACCACCATCACAACGGCCTATTACCCCTTCTAGCTTCAGAGGCATCCATACACATCCAAAATAGAGAGGAGGATATAAACTATATGGATCTCTCTCAGCAGTGGTTTCACAACAATTAGAAGGAAGAAACAGTTGCTGAGAAGCCACAACAAGCTCAAGTTAATTTCTGGACTTTGAATAATTACTCCTTAAGTTCTCTCTCTCTCCATACAGTAGAGCACGCTCCTGACTAACTTGTACAGTGCACTCTGAATAGGAGAGATTTGTTTGCCTAAGCTAAAGGAAGAAATAGAAAACCAAGAAAGCTACTTAACTTTTAACACTTAAATTAAATGTTAAGTTACAAAAGTTCACAGGCCATGAGATAACATAAATAAATCCCTTCTCGAGCTAAAAGATCTCATTTTTTTTTTCAGGAGCGGCCTCCCTGAATCTAAATAATCCTCTCACAGGCAGAACAGAGTGTCCGTTCTAACTCTTTATCAGATGTGGAAGAAGAGATCGAGATGACCAGTGCCTAAAAAAAAGAGGCACTCTCTTTTCAAGGCAGACTGATCGGCACAACAAATTTCATCTGTTCTCAAGCACAAGCAACTCTAAGATAAATGGGTTCAAGGATCTTCAATGTGAAGAGTGAATATCCAAGCGTATACTGGGAACACCTGACTTGGACCATGGACGCCTCACACAGATTTCTGAGGAGTTCGGACAACTCCGAAATCATCTTTTACAGGAAGAGACCAGAGAATTTGACTCAGTGTAAAACTGGCACAGGCAGAAATCTCCCCAATTACAGATGCTCAAGCGCATTAGTTAAAAAGAGATTAGAGTGTGACTAGAGAGAAGTCTCAAACTCTTGTTATATACTTAAATTTCTCTCCAAGGATGGAACAACTGCTATCACCGTGCATGACTGGCTGTAGAGGGAGAGAGTGAGTGAAAGACTTAGAAAAGCACCTTCCCTTCGTAGTCCTCCCGCTCCCAAAATGGTTCCCAAGGAAAACTACTGACAGACTAAGGTTAACTGCTTTGAAAGGGCTGTGTGGGTGGACCCATTGTCTTCAAGTTCAAGCTTTTTCCTGCAGAAACTGCCAACAGTTATGCCAAATATAACAATTGTTTTGCAAGGTGGATAAACGTCTTCCAGACTGAAAGGGAGAAGTCGTACTGTTGTTGTCTGTGCACAGACAGCTAAGCAGTGAAGAGCAATGCTAAACAACCACGATACCCCAGAACACACAAATACTGCGTAACAGTGACAGAAAGTGCTAGAATTCAAAACAAAAATTACCTTCACCAAATCGGTTTTGTCGTAGTCTTCTCTCTGGTTGTAAATACACTGATTAATGACGCCATATACTTTTTCCAGGTGATAAATGTCAAATCCCTTCGTTATCTCAGTGACAAAGCATAACAATTTCTGAAGACAACAATGGAGCAAAACAACAACTTTAGAATAGTACCAGATCCTTTGAATACGCTCTATATGTTTTCGGAGGTTGAACAGTAACAATACAAGTGAGAGCCTACTTTTTCTTACGCTATTAAATAAAATGTGACACTTCAGAGAACAGATTAAATATCCCATGAGATTTCAGCAGGGAAAATGAGTTAATTTTTCATATTTCAGAGAAAGGAAAGGCTGAAATTTCGGACAATCTTTTACTACTAACCAATCTATCACATCAGTGGTTGTAATTGTACGTCGACTGCTCCCAAAGCAGCAGGGAATGACACGATCCTCTTTGTAGGACAGCTGCTGCCACAGCAAAGCCACTGTTGCATTTCATTAGAGAAGCATTGCAGCAGCGTGGGGCACTGTAAAAAGGCTGCAGATCTTGTAGATACAGCTGTGCCAGCTGGAAAAGGAAGCACCCTTAGGTGATTACCTTTACCCACGTGTGCCATGCCTACAACTCTGCTGGCAGAACAGATTGCTCAAACGCCCAGAGCAAAGGTGGATTAGTTTGCTCAATCCTACCTTTAAATTCAGGGGTGGGTAAATAGCAAAGCGACTGCTTGTAGCAATCACCTCTCTCTCACACAGTCATTTCTATTACCAAAGATGCAGAGATGATAATCTCTGGCACAGCAACAGTGACAAGCTAGTGGCAGCACCTTCTTCCACTGCCACAGCTGTCCATTACCTGTGTGAGCCTGCAAGCATGTAGCTTTAGGGAGCAGCCATACCAAATGGAAATACTACTGCCCCCTGGAAATAATGCTGCTTATCATCTTATCAGCAAACTCTGCCTCCTTCATATATATATATATATATATATATATATATATACACACACACACACACACAATATAAGAAATTCTAATACTGCACTTTCAAGGAATTTCAGAAAAGTAGTCACTTCTCCATGGCTAGCTAGTTTACGTCAACCTGCTAACTTCAGGTTTAATATCATCACTGCAAGAAATAAAGATCCTTTTCAGGTTCTTAGTACATCAAAGCATGAAAAAAAATCCCCAAATAAAAGCCCTCAAACCCATCATAAGAATTATGAATCATTAAAATGATATCCATAATAGTACTAGCAGGTTGTCAGTGTGGTATTTTAAAATTCAGCAAGGCCTTTTGTCTTAAAAATTAGGCAAAGAATCTGTCTCCTAAACTACAGATAACCAGAAGCAAATGGTAGCCTACAGAAATCTCCATGAGGTGTGGAAACTAAACAGTCACAGTGCATTAAAGGCTGAATTATTTCACTATCTGTATGTCCTTCCAATTAATTGTTTTAATTGGCATTAGTTAACAATGGGCTTAATTTGCAATTTTACATGACGCAGGAATATGTCCTATTTGAGCATTAAAAAAAAGCTGAAATTAGACATACTTTGAGCTCATAGCGATCCACAATAACTATGTAGTCTGTCTCCGTAGGGACTTGTACAGTGTTCTCATCACTTATCTGTTGTTGGTCTTCTTCCCAAGAACGTTCAGGAGTCACCGCTTGAAATGCCCAGTAATCTGGAAGGACACAGATTTCTTCAGTCAGGTTTTCTGTTTATCTAGAATACAGTCTCAGTGAAGTATCCTGTACCTGCCAAACAGTCTCTTTCTACAAATACAGAGACAGAATTGTTATCGTCTTCACTGAGAAATACTTGGCTTCTCCCTTCTTTCCAGCTAAAGTCACTGCTCCACAAAAATTAGAAACTAAGACAAAAAAAGCAAACAAAAATACCCACAAACAAACCAAAAGCACTAATGAAAAGCTTAATAGTGGAAAAAAATAGTCATGTTGCCAATTCAGGTTAGGGAACACATCTTAGAGTACAACATTAGGGCTTAAGTCTCCTATTCCACATGTTACTCTGGATCCACGCATCTTGAAGTGCAGCTTTTTCACCTAAGCTGCTCGTTATTGGAAAGCACCTCGTACAATAAAAGAATGTCAGTGACTGCTGGCTTTCAGTTAGGTACCATTAGAAAAAAACAGACTTCAGAATCAAAAAAACAGCACCTACAGAAACATGCGGGCTTGGCTTGCACAATTAGAGGAGCAACATCATTACGGAATAAACTGTGTGGTGACTTTTGAGAGCTGTAACAGAAAAAATAGAGTGAAATTGAAGGCTAAAGCTAATAAATAGTGCAATCCTCCTCAGCAAGAATAAGGTGCTAAAGGATCCGTTGGACTTCTCCCTTACCATTTGAACTTGGATTTTCATTAGTTATCGTTCCCCATCTTGGTGGGGAATATCCACAAAGCTTAGCACTTTCCTTTTCAGTGTTAAGTTTTACTTGACAGATGTCAGAAACATGTTTGTCCACAAACTCTTCTTCATCACTATCGTTTTGGTCATCTGTTGGTACTCTGTTCTCTGTATCGAATTGAGAACTCCTTCGCTTTGCTGCAGCATGCGCACAGTTGTTCCTTCTGCACTTTCTTTCTGACGCACCTACAAAGAGACAGCATAAAAAAGTAATCCAAAACATAACCAAAAGAATTCTTTCTTCAAAATCCATTATCTTCATCTTACTTGACTGACAAGGAAAACAAAGGAACTGAGCTACCACTGCCTACATATGCTGAGAAAAGAGTTGAAAGTTAATGGGGTCAGTTTGCTATTAAGATTAAAAACAAGCAAACAAACCACACACACTGCTATGGAATTTCATTCACTAAACAGTCACTTTCAGGATTTTACATGCTGAGGATTCTTACTTTGGATTGGCAGTATTAATACTTGGGTTCTTCACAGAGAGAGTGGTTGCACACTGGAACAGGCTCCCCAGGGAAGTGGTCACTGCACCGAGCCTGACTGAATTTAAGAAGAGATTGGACTGTGCACTTAGTCACATGGTCTGAACTTGGGTAGACCTGTGCGGTGTCAAGAGTTGGACTTGATGATCCTTAAGGGTCCCTTCCAACTCAGGATATTCTATGATTCTATGATTCTATAATACAACGTGAGGTTATTTGATAAAGTCACTGTCTTACTGCATGAACTAATACAGATGAACATCATAAAAGCCTCTGGAAATAAGCTCTCCTTCGAGTCTGGTATCAAGCTGAAGACTTCAAAAGCTGAATACATGTTTGGAAGAGATTAATTAATGAGACAATTTTAAGGGAATATTCAAAGGAGAAAAAACGTGAAGACTTATACCTCGTATGCTTCCTGATTCGGTAAACCTTTTGTGAAAAAACAAACTTTGTGGTTTTGCCCAACATTCGTAGTATTCATATAGTATTGCAAAAGGATATGGGTGGAGTCCATGGCAAAATTCCCACTCTCACTAGTTAGACTTCCCTCCTTCAACTGGAAATCACAGTATGAGGTAGCTAAGATTTTAGCATTTGGGGAAGGGAGGGGTGGAGTGGGGGTAAAAATACCATTTTGCATAATTAAAAACTAGTTAAGTATTCAGAAACTGCCATCCACAACATTTTTTACCTCAAGAATTAGCAATTTAGGGGCGACTAAATGGCAATTGGGCCGTCAAAGTTTCTGTTTGTTTGTTTTGTTTTATTTTGTTTTTGTTTTTTGTTTTGCTGTGGTTCTGCTGTGGTGACTTGGAGTTGTCACATGGAGCACATGCTGGAGAGGTGCGACCTTGCATTAAAGAATAGATACCAAAGATCTTCGTTTTGCATTTTCAGTTACAAATGCAGAGACAAGTCTTAAAATCCTTAGCGTTAAAGCACGTACCTCTTTTCTCACGAGATTCTTTAATTTGTTCACAAAGTCGTCCAAACTCTGTATCCATTTTGTTCCTCACCATTGAATATGCAGTGTCTTGCAAAACATAGGCTCTGTGACAATCTGAAATTTTACAGACTTTAACTGAATGTTGTCTACCAATGAAACTGTTTTGATCACAGAAAAAAATTGCTTTCTTCATAGGTTGGTTCCGAAAGGTTATCTCAGTGAATATTTTCAGCATATCAACATAGAAGTTAATTAAAACAAAAGCACTAGTTCCTTGGGAACATTTATATCACAATTCCATGCCCAAGTAGCAAAATGGTAAAATATTTACAATGTGGTAAGAGATGTTCTCTGTGGATGTCCAAAATCATCGAATCCATCCAAAGTCTATTGTCCGCACACAGCATTTATCCATCTATACGTTTGACAGATTTTTTAAACTAGGGCTAAAAAGCACATCCTCACTTGTAGATCTTTGATCTGGGTAGTACTCTAAGGCATTGTTACAGATTAGATCGATGTCCTTCAGATAGTCTCCTGCAGCGGGGTACTGGCACGAGTCAATTTGAGTCAGAACTGTTGAAAGATCCATCGGCTCTTTAATCCTTGTGGCATAGTCAGGTACCTGCAGATCAAATACAAGCATTCAGAGGTTTTCTTAACCTTGCACACTGTCTACCAAAATTACTCTGAAAACTTTAAATAAACGACTTCCTAAAAACCCTGAACATTTGCGATGCATCAGAAGATGCTGAAATTAACCAGTTTGCTTCTCAAAAATGGAAGGGCTCTTTCAACTGGCATTAGAGCTGCTAGGAGAGGACAACAAGAAGTAGGGAGGTCAGAAGCACGTGCATGGTACAGAAGAAACACTGAGGGTGGGAGATTCATTTCACTTTGCTTCAGAAAATCACAACAGTGAAAGCTGAGTAAGCCATCCAACATTCTTTTTGCTGTCGACATTGAGGAAAAGGTGCATGAATTGCACCTGTGAAGTACCTATTGCAGGCATCTACTTTAGAATGAGGTAACTGGGCCCAGAGGTGCTGATTTCTTCCCTCAGACCATAAGAGGAGCCTAATGACTAGTTCAGATGAAGACATACGTATCTGTCTAGATTTTTCACAGCTCAAGAACCTAGGAGAAAAGGGGAAGAAAAGCCAGTGGATGCCCACGTGAAGAGGCCTTTGCTGATCCGCAGGTATAGTCAAGTTAAACCTGTCTTTGAAATATACGCCCCTAGTTTAGGCTTATCTAATCAATTAAGGAGAAAAAGGGATCTAAGCAGCCTATTGGAGGAAAAAGAAAACACACTGCACTTATGGTTGATTCCTCTTGAGGAGTTCCAGATGAAACAGAGAACAGGATCTCAAAACTTATTTTTACAAACTGCTGCTCCTATTCCTGTTCCCACAGGAACTGACAGTCCAATAAAGGGCTTTAGACTTCATTAAAGTAGTCCTGGAAGTACTGTTTGTAATTATAAGGAAAGATCTCTGTGCTTTTCAGTGCTGTGACATGCCTACATATCAAAGCCTTTTCACGAACAGACTGTGTTGGCATTTGGACTGGCTTCTTAGAATGAAACCAGGGCTTTCAGCGAATAATCCGATAAGAGACATCTGAGAGTCAGCAGAAGTAAAAGCACTGCCTCTGCTTCTTGCAAAATCCTAATAGTGCAGCCCTAAAAACAAAGTTGAACCTTCCCCAAAACGCTGAGAAATACGAACGCTGAGAAGTTACAGACACACACAGATCAGCACTAGTTTACCTTCTGTGGGTCAACGGGCTTTGCAAATTCCCTGAAACGTCTGTCAGTGGCAAGTCTGTGAGTAACGTCCCTCAAGAAAATTCTAAGTTCACGCAAGGTATCCTCCTCTTCCTCCTCCAGCATCCCTACTTCTTCCTCTTGTGGCTTCTGAGGCTCAGCTGGTGGTGCTACAGGCAGGACTTCCAATGTCCGATCAACTTCAATTAATCAGGAAAAATTAGCCAATTTACAGTACTCAAATACAAGCATATGACAAAATTACTGACAGAAAATGACCACCAAAGCAAATCCCAAAGAGCTAGTAACTTCGATAGGAAAGTTTTAGATGTACTTCTTATATCCTCCTCACCTGTTTTCTTTACAGGAGGCTTAGCCACTTGATTTAGAATTAGGTCCTCAAAAAAAGCTGCTCTCTCTGCCCTACCAGGCAACTCAATATTGCACACTTCTCCAAATTCCTTATTAAATAATTTTTGGATCTAAAGCAGAAGGAGGAAAGACATTTCAGATTTAAGGCCACAAAAACTCATCTTCTATTCCAAAAAGATGAGTACCTTTTAAAATGAATAATAACCTGAAGAACACAAACTGAAAAAAGTTATCTTCCTGGCCTTAAATGGCTACATTTTCACAGGCTGGCATGGCAAATTCAAATATCACCTTTAAGAATCACCTGTAGAATTAAATCTTGGTGAAGGGATTGTACGCTACACTGATAAAGTAATGGCTTTCACCACATCCAACATCGCTTCCTTTGTATTTACTGGCCCTGCTGCATCCTTTACTTAGAACCTTTATGGCTATAGAGGGAAGAGAAAGGCTTCAGCAGACAAGTGAGGGCTTTTTGCTGAGTTTTTATTTCTCTACCAAAAGGTGTCTGAAGTAGCTAGTACCTCTACATCTTCCTCCATTTTCAATTTCTAGTATTAAAAGGTAGGTAAGGAATTTCACTACTTATTTTAGAAGGAATTTAGAACCTGTACAAAAACTTCTGTGGGAACTCAAGCACTTTCAAAGCAGTTGATAATAAACACATCTAGGTAAGACCTGTTCTCTTCCCCCAGTAACTGAGACAAAATAATCGGAATGAGAACAGCGTGTTCCTGTTTTGGGCACCTTCCCTTAATGTAAACTCTCAGAAGTCAATGAAGTTCTGCATGTACTTTTACTACAGTTTATTTAGGAATACAACTAGAATTCCATTCCAAAGTTACTTGAGCAGAAATTGGAACTCAGCTTTCCAGCTTGGAAAGCTTTGGCCTATATGAAGAAAGAAACTGATTTTTTTTTTTTTTTAAATCAAACTGTTTCAATTCTCTACTAAATTGCATTATTAGCAGTTTACCCAACATAGCATGGAATGGCAGACTGTCAGAAGAAATCTCTTCAGTAAAAACATCTTCTTGTCATTTCAAGCACTGCATATTCTTGACTGAACCACTTTGTAGCCACCAGAATTATTGTATTAATTTATTATTTGCATGCATGAGAAGGGGGTGAAAGTCACTTGCTTGACTCAGAAAAAACCTTAAGCAGATTCTTTCACAGTATTCTTTTTCTCTAAGCAAATTTTAAGTGATTTGTTAGGGTGCCTGAGTAATAACAGTAGGCATTTAAGAAAGCGCAGCATTTTGATGCTGAAAGCATTCATAAATTACAAGACACTGAAGAAATAGTAAGAAAAGTATTGACAAATACCTCTTCTGGGAGATCTGAGTGACGTACATCAGACGTAGCAAGCAGCAAAACTGGCGAAAATGCTGGAAGAGTTAGAGTTAGAAAAGTAAGTTTCAAGGCAGGTCCAGCGTTGTCCCACCATAAATGGATATCTGGGACATAAATTATGCTTGGTGCTGTCTTCTGAGCATTTCGGATCAGCTAGTGAAAAGGAAAGCTTGGGTAAGAAAACTAAAACACATAGAATAACCTGTTAATACATAGCTACATAGCCACCTGACTGCCCCATGAAAGGAAACTATGTGAACAGAGTGGCAAGCATCCTTTCACATAAGGAATTTCTCTGTGCACCCTTTCAGATTACCAGTATTCGAAGAACTCTAGTCAGAAGATGGGAAGGATATATTCAGGCAGTGGCTAGACACCGTAGCTATATGGCCACAGCCACAATCATCGCATAACAAAGAAAGGAAATGTCCCTCTTATGGGACACATCAGTATTCAGTCGTGTAACATGTCTGTCCTTACTTGTATGGCTCTCAAATGTTCCCACTAAAGGTAAAAATATTTAAAGGTAGTGATGCCAAACAATAAAATGGATTTCCTGCCTAAAAGTAAAAACACCAGATCTGTTTATTTTTTCTAGTTAAAACCACATCAGCGTGCAAATGAAGTGTTTAGTGAATGTTAATGCTTTTATTGCACATACTGCAACGGCACAAGTTGTGTATGTCCGTGTGAAAACAAAATAAACAGAAGCCCCAAACCTTGGTTGCCTTACTAATACAATTTAGAAGAAGGCTACAAAAAGTAGCCGACATGCAGTCTGATACAGAACCATCTACTGGGAGCACACAGTCTTCGGAGGCAATGAGAACTACTTTCTGGATCCCAGGGAGATGAGCAGCATTTCTTTCCAATAAGAGATTTATTAGCAACACCGCCCAGCTTCCTGAGCTGCTAGCAACATCATCACTGTAAAATTGGATATGGAAAATGTGGACATGTACAACATCCAGATTGTTTGTGGTTTTGTCTAAAAGAAAAGGGGATTTTCAGACAGAAGCAAACATCCCAGCACATTAAAACAACGCCACCTCCATTACCAATGAATTTTGCTCACCTTACTTGCAACTCGATTGATCCTTTACATACAGTCAGTGAATCCGATGAGAATAAAAAGAAAAAAGGTACCTGTCTGCAGATCTCTTCTGGCGGTGCAACGTTTGTAAGCAGAACAGAAAGGTCCAGGGTGTGAACGGGAAACTTCTCCAAAGCATGCAACACCACGGGTGCCACGTAAGAAACCTGGCCGTACCCTTCTTTTCCTACTATTAGCAGACGGGGCCGGCGTGATGTTGGTTCACAGAAAGCACTCCTAGAACAAGAGTAAAGAAAACAAGTTTATAAATGAGGTGCTGAATAGACACACACAGATGTTCCAAGTAATTTTCCTATAGACTTACTTTTCCATCCCCAAATAATCCAAATGGTAGCGGTACATTAAATACATGTAAGATTTCCAGTTAAGTTATTCAGTCATTCCAATTGTTTCATCTTCTTCCCTTGTGTTTCCTATTCTTTACTGAACCAAGACTGCAAATTAATATCCCTGCAATCTTGCTTTACTACTAGGAAATAAATTTGTGAGGAGCATTTGTTTCCCCACTACAATCAGGCTGTACCTTTGCTGGCTTAAATCAAAGATGCTAGAGACTTCGCCTTGCTCTAGAGGACAGAAAATCTTCTGGACAGCACACCAATAGAAACTGAGAAAAATAACTGATCCAGCTGTGACAACATGATCTAACTTTCCAACAGTGGGCTTGCATGACTTCCATACTAAAATACCACAAGATTAACACAACTTTGTGGCTTAACAAATAAAGACACCATTCAGATTTTTCTCAAGGTGTTTTAACAAGCCATTTCTCAGTTTTCTTTCTGCTACATAATTCACCATTGGTTTAAGAATCCTGGAAAACAGAAGGGCAAAAGGTGGCAACACAAACCCATAAAGTTGGGGTATTTTTAGCTAAAAGGACAGACATGACATTTATGTGGTCTTGAGTCTTTCAAAGAATGCCATGGATTAAGTCAACGTGTTCTGGTAGTCTACGGATCACTTTGGCTTAGGAAGAGAAGCCTGGGCTTTTCAATTTGGTCATTCAGAGCAACTTCATTACCACTTTAGTCCCTTCACCCTTTCTCCTTGTGAATACCAAGCACCCCTTCAACACACAAACTTGATGTTACCCCTTCGTCTACCACCCCTCGCACTTTTAACAGCTGGAACTGTTTACAAAGACTCAGCAGTCCTGAGAATTTAAACATAACACGGATCTATCTTTCTTTACCTGCTGAAACAGAGGCGTTTTTTCTCTGGTATGTCAGGCATTCCATCTTTTAATTCATCTCCAGAAACCAAGGATGCATCGTCATCACTGTCGAACATATCATCTTGTAAAATAGGATTTAAATGGTCTGAAAGACAAAAGAGGTTTGTTAACTTTCCTGAATAGCCTTTGTCTCTTTCTCTTACATGAATACAGCTTCTAAATCAGTGCCAAAACCCTTTCTTCATTTGAGAGCACACACTGAAAGCTATTTCCTAGAGTTCATCCCACCACAGATCTAAGGAGATGGCACAAGGCCCTACAAAGCTGTACTAAGTCCCACTGATGTGTACGTATAAGGTACGCTACTCTTGGTGATTTTTTTCTCCCCCTTAGAATAAAGGAGATTACAAACAATTTCTGCAGTTGCTAAATAGCTAAAAACAAACAAACAAACAAACAAACAAAAAACAAAACAAACAAAAAAAAAAAAAACAAAAAAACAAAAAAACAAGACCATTTCTTTCTGGAGGAGGTTCCCACAATGAAAGCACGGGGATTAAGGATGTGATGGCCACAGAATTCCATTCATCTAGTAAATATCAGTGCTAATTGATCTCACGTGCACATGTATAGTACGATCTACAAACATTTAAATTAGGAGACTGGTTAAAAACGATGATAGCTAAAACAATATTTAGCTTAGACCAGTTATACTTGTATCCTGGTCCCGACATTCTTCAGAAAGGAATTAGAAACATTGACCTAGAAATGCTTCCCCTCCAAATATCTGAGTTTTGATTTTTTAAAGAAAAATAGGTGCCTTATACTTCAAACCTCAAGTCAACCTCTACAAATGCTAATTATCTTACCTGCCGTCAGAAGCAGGATGCTTCAGTAGAGAACGCATCGTCCTTTACTGTGTATTGAGTCATTCAGGGCTTCCATTTGGCATTTCAGTTTCGAATCCAGAATAAAACCTATGCGTTATCTTCCAGACATGCCCAAAAGAAAGACATGCACATGCAAATAATAAAATTCTACCATCATTATGTCTGAAAGGTTTAAGTTGATTGCACAAACCACAAGTTTTTGCTTTAGCAGAATTATAAAGAAGTGGATGCTGTGGTTATACCTTGCTGTCGGTCCTCCTTTAGTGCGAGCTGTGCATGCGGGAAGATCTTCTGCACAACTTGTAAAATATTCGCTCCTGATCTTTTAAAAAGTGGCTTGAAAATGGGTGATAGTGCTTGTCCGGGTGAAGCCACGATCCTGTTTGATGCCGGAACAACCTTCTTCAGAGCCATGAAAAAGTCCTTTGCTTTTATTTTAATAGAATTAACGTCTAGTAGCAACTTCTCCCTACTTGCATAAATCTGAGGATAGCATCGACGTAGAGAGCACAGCGCAGCTTCAGTACATAAAGATTTGATATCTGCACCACAGTATCCTAACAAACAAAAATCAAACGTTACATCAGTCAAGGCCCAGGTTTACAACATGCAACATTTAAAGAATTTGTAATGCCAAAACCAAACAGGTTAACAGGGAATTCAAAGTGCTACCGCTCTGCAGGGAAGTTTCATGTTGCTCACTGCCTGATATCCTGCGCTTATGCAGCTGAAGCAGACTCCTCATCAAAAACTATACTCTTGAGGAAGATGCCCCAGAACCATTTAACGTTCTCAGACAACAAAAAGAACGACAACAAAGAGTAAATAGATGAAAGCATCTAACTCTGATTGCTATGAAGGCGTGCCAGCTGCCTCGTTGACTAGTTGTGCAGCAAGGCACAAGAGCTTGGGTACTGCCTGGTACAAGCTAAGGTTCTTTACAACTTGCTCACAAGCAAGAATCCATTTTGGTTTCAGTCTTACCAATGCATTTCTCAGCTAGTTCATCAAGCAACATGTCCGGTGGCTTAGGGGTCCCGTCACGAGTATGAATCTTGAAAATTTCTTTTCTAGCCTGGAAGCAAAATCATTGCGTTTTAGCTTGCCCCAAGTTTTCCTTAAAAATACCAACAAGAAACAAACAAACCAAAAAGCAAACAAACAAACAAACAAACAAACAAACAGTCCTCCCTGAAAACCCCTCATCTATTAATACGCTTTTCTTACTTGCTCAACTTTCAAGTATTTTACAGTTATTTAATATACACTCTGCATTTTCAACCAGGAAATTGAATATTTCTTATTTGTTATACTGAACTTTTTCTAGGAACCTACAATGAAAGAAAAGGCATTTATAGCTTCAATAACAAGTTTCCAAACTACGAGACCTAATGACCCAGAGGAAAATACTGTAATGAAAAATTTATCCAGAAACATTTCTTTGTTGTCCAAAAAACTTCTCTAAAACTTAGCAAGCTTTCATTGTGACAGTCTCATTACTTCATCACATTTGCTTTTCAGTCAGTGAATGCACAGAAAGCACTTCTGGCACAATGCTTCAAATTGCTACAATTACTATAAAGAAGAAAATAATTATGACTCAAACTACTACCACTGATCCGGGGCACAATCAAATGCAAACACGTCCCCTATTCATTCAGAAGTGAAGGATTGAGACCAAAAACACAACTTCATGATGAAAACGCCCAAGTGGACTAAATAATTAAGCAAACAGGTACAACTTTGCAGTGTCTCCACATATCACTCTTTTGTTCAAGTTGTCAATTATTTTTTTTTCCTATAAAGTTGGACTTTGCCATGGTAGCACTAACATTCAATTTAAGTTCTCACCTCTTTATTTGGCAAGTTGAAGAGGAACTCTCTGCCAAAGCGTCCTGGTCTTCGTAAAGCAGGATCTATAGAATCCAGTCTGTTGGTAGCTCCGATTACCACGATCTCCCCTCTGTTATCTGTGCCATCCATAAGCGTCAGAAGAGTTGAAACAATGGAACTAATAGAAAAATATAGTTTTTATTTACTGGTTCAGTAAATTTTATTACATTCCACGTGACTTTCTTGATGCCGGAACAACCTTCTTCCTAGTAGTCATTCAAAAGTAAGAAAAAAATAGTCTACCAAGTCGGGGGTTTTTTTGGTTTGATAATAAATCTGCAGACTGGTAAGTCATCAAGCACTTCAAGACTGTTTGATATAATCTCTACAGGAGGAACAGCCAGTGTTGGAAATGAAAAAAAGCAGCCCGTTTCTTCAGAGTCTTAAGCCTATGCTACTAGGAAAAAAAAAAAAACAACAAAACAAAACAAAACAAGAGGAGAGGAGAACAACAGCGGGAAATTTACCTATTCTCCAGGTGTTCAATTGCAAAGCCTCCTCTGGAGGATCAACAGCTGTGAATTCAGCGTGCTTAGGAGAAATCAGATCTACGTCTGAACCACAACTATTTCAGCAGTATCACTACCATGTTACTCTGAAGAAGCAGTCAGCACCCTTTCTATGTTAGGAAATAGCTGAACAGAGTCTGTTATTCACGTGAAGTAGTCAGGCAGGTTTCTTTAGGAAGGCTGGGTTTCACTAGAACATTACTAGCCTGTAAGCCTCATGGCATCACCTTCCATCTTGACTGCTAAACCTCCTTGTCCCCTACTATCTTCTTTGCCAAGGTACAGCTGTCCACATTTACTTTTCCTACTTGGCTGGACTGAATTTAAGAAGGGATCTTGCATCTAAGAAAGGGAACAAAAGTTGCTGCCCAGCAGCCTCTGGCTCAGGGAGGAGTGGGAAAGCTCTGTGCAGCCCCCAAGGGCCGTGCAGCAGGAGGCAGGAGGTGCTCCAGGCTCACAGCAGCAGTTCCCTTGCGGCCTGTGCAGGGAGAGGCCCCTGGTGGAGCAGGCTGTCCCCCTGCAGCCCATGGGTCCCCCGTGGAGCAGATCTCCACGCTGCAGCCCCCCTGTGGCTGGAGGAGCCCCCGGTGGAGCAGGTGGCTGTGGCCTGGAGGAGACCGCGGCCTGTGGAGAGCCCCCGCAGGAGCAGGCCCCGGGCTGGACTGGAACAGGCTGTGCTGAGCCTGCTTTGCCCGTGACGCTCCTTGTGGAGTGATCTCCCTGTCCTTCTGGCAGCCCTTGAGCCCTTTCCAGCCTCTTTTCTCCCCTTGGCATTGGAGGAGGGGCAGGGAGAGAGCGCTTGTGCTGGAGTTCAGCTGCCCAGCTGAGGAAAACCACCACGGTTTGCTCTCTCTTGCCGCTGCTGCAGCACACTGGTAGCAGCCAGCAGCATCTGTTCTTCGAGCCTCAGCAAGCCCACAGCATCTTCCTTGAAGGGATCCCTTTCCTTCATGCCTGCCAGGCGCCGCCTCCAGAGGCTGAGGGCTTGTGCCCCGTTTGCAAGCGCTTTCTCAGTGCCCCCTTCCCCAGAGAAGGATCCCAGCTGCTTGGCTTCCCTGCCCTCTGCTGCCAGGCTCCCGCAGCTGCTATCCCAGCAGCGCAGCAGCCAGCTGACAATGTGCTCGCCTGGAGGACAGCTGCAATCTTGTCCCATGGCTCGCAGCTCGCTCAGGGATGGGGATCACCTGCTTGCTGCTGCTTTTCTCTCTGCTCTCCTTTCCAACAGCCTCCTGTTCCCTGGGATGGCCCTACCTTGGGGTAGGCTGCCTTGCCTTCCTCTTGCTCCTTCCCCTTCTTGGGAGGACTTTCTGCCCTTCCGAAACGAGATGACTTCTGCATGCATTCCTTCCCCTTGTGTGTATTGGCGCCTGAGACAGCACCGGGGTAGTCCCCGGAGCCAGCTCTTAGGGCCTGTGCCAGGCTTGGAGGGGCTGCAGGGAACATGCCAGGGGCTCGAGGGGCTGCAGGGCGAGTGACAAGGCTTTGAGGGGCCTCAGGTCCCAGTGCAGTGGTTGAAGTCGATGCAGGGAACATCAGAGTTGTTGGAGGGGCTGCAGGTAAAATGCCAGGGGTTGAGGGGGCTGCAGGGTGCTGAGTCACAGCTTTGCATCAGGTCAAGACGCATTTTCCTAGAACCATCCATTTCCTCCTGAAGGGGCTGAATAGCATGGAACGGTCTTCAAAATGCACAGAGCAGACAACAGCAAACGTAGGGATGCTGCTACCAAGTAGGTAACTATTTTGTTGCTGTTGTTAACATTGTTTCACAACAACAGATGCAAACATGATAAGATTAAATAATAATCATTATAATTTTATAGTAATAAAACAATGCCATACTGTACAACACAGTCAATAAAGTGGATTGAATGCAATAAAAATAAAACCCATTTATCCCATCCCAATGAGTTCCTATCCCCATCATCACTTCCCATCCCACTGATCATTTCCTATCCCAACAACGTCCCAGTTCTGATCCCAAGGCTGAATTCCCAACTCCCACCCACCCATCCAGCCAGCCATGCACCCATTTTCTGCATTTTCAGGTCACAAGACTCTGATGAAGGCCACCTCAGCCTTTTCCCCGAAAAAAAAGCTGCTCTTTATTGTGAAAAACTTCACTTTTGCACAACACTGCAGACCCAGCCAAGATGGTCCTGCAAGACAAGGTGAAACAAACATACAAAACCCATATGGAGGTAAATTGGTTCATCTAAACAAATTCCTACCACGAAATCCTGATCCTCAATCTCAGCACCGATGAAAAAAGAGGATACAGTTCCCTCCTCCAAGGTCCCTCTCTGCCCCTGCTCCCCGTGGGCTCCTCTCCATGGCTGCAGCTGCGGCCCGGGGCCTGCTCCTGCGGGGGCTCTCCACAGGCCGCAGCCTCCTCCAGGCCACAGCCACCTGCTCCACCGGGGGCTCCTCCACCCACAGGGGGGCAGCAGCGTGGAGATCTGCTCCATGGGGGACCCATGGGTGCAGGGGGACAGCCTGCTCCACCAGGGGCCTCTCCCTGCACAGCCCGCAGGGGAACTGCTGCTGTGAGCCTGGAGCACCTCCTGCCTCCTGCTGCACTCACCTTGGGGGCTGCAGGGCTGCTTCTCACTCCTTGCTCTTCCAGCTTCTGTTGTGCAGCAGTATTTCCCCCTGCTTACATCTGCTCTCCCAGAGGTGCAAACAACATCGCTTATTGGCTCAGCTCTGGCAAGCGCCGGGGCCCTTTTGGAGCTATCTGGAGCTGGCTGTTGTCTGGATTGTTCTCACAGATGCCATCCCTGCAGGCCCCTGCTACCAAACCCTTGCCACGTAAATCCGATCGAAGTGTATGCAGCAATTACAAAGCCGCTGTGCTTTGGGCTGTCACGATCCTCCTGCAAGTGCAGGGGAGGTGCAGGGTTGCTTTGCATTTCCAAAAGGAGGAAGAAAGCCTCCAACCCCACTGGACCTCAGCCACTTGCAGGATCCAAGCAACGCTCCCCACCTTCAGTTATCTCCCTCCCATGCACACAGTGGGAGCAAGGTTGAACAAGCACATTTTTGAAAATGTTTATCTTAATGAAGAATAAAAGAAGTCTACAACACCCAATCCCTCTGTGCACCCAAGGCAAAAATCGTGGACTATTCTGCCTCAACACTATTTTCAGACCCAATTTGTCAAGTCATCTAGCAGAGGATTTCTCTCTTGTTCACTCACTAGCTTAGTAGAGCACCAGTTTACATAGGTGCTGGAGCAGATTCCTCAACCATCTGAAGGGACTTGATCCCAGAAAAGTTCAAAACTGCAGATGACTCATGATTTTGTGGTGAAGCATCTATTAAATGAGAGCTGTTCCGCTTAGGGCACAGTGAGACAATGTGAGAAGAACCCTGTATCTCACTGATTGAGGCTTTATAACTCTACAGAATTGTCAGTCAACAATAAATGGAAAGTGCAGGAGATACGTTCTTTCTTCCTCCTTTCCCTGCCATACATTAGCAGAGAGATTGTGGTGGGATATAGGTTCAGAGCCTCACAGAAGAAGGATTTGAACCCAGGCTCTCCACAGTCTGCACCACTGCCTTCCTGACGGCTTTTGACTATTTTAATTATTTTTATTATTTTATTTTATTTTATTTTATTTTATTTTATTTTATTTTATTTTATTTTATTTTATTTTATTTTATTTTATTTTATTTTATTTTATTTTATTTTATTTACTGTATTAGTATTATTCTTCTTATTTTTCTGGATGGTATCTAAGTCTTGGGGGGGAAGAACCAACTGTGGGAGGAGGGAATGCTACTACTGTCTGTGACAGTGGTGATTTCTGGACAGTGTTAGCAACAGAGCTTCTGCAGAGAAGAGAAAATGACAGGCAGTCTCTCTTGGTATTCCATGTACTGAGTACTGAGTGCAGTTTTGGGCTCCACAGTATAAGAAAAAGTATAAGAACAAACCAGTGCACTGTGATAAAGAGAGTTTAATAGGGTACAAAAGGAATAAAAACAAACAAAATAAGAAATGAGAATATTGATAATTTATAATGTATCATAGAATCATAGAATCATAGAATATCCTGAGTTGGAAGGGACCTTTAAGGATCATCAAGTCCAACTCTTGACACCGCACAGGTCTACCCAAAAGTTCAGACCATGTGACTAAGTGCACGGTCCAATCTCTTCTTAAATTCAGACAGGCTCGGTGCAGTGACCACTTCCCTGGGGAGCCCGTTCCAGTGTGCAACCACCCTCTCTGTGAAGAACCCCCTCCTTATGTCAAGCCTAAATTTCCCCTGCCTCAGCTTAACCCCGTTCCCGTGGGTCCTGTCGCTGGTGTTAATGGAGAAAAGGTCTCCTGCCTCTCGACACCCCCTTACGAGTATAAAATATATAAATATTGTTTAATTAATAATATTAAATACTTATCATTTTATAATAATGAAACAATGCCATACTGTACAACACAGTCAATAAAGTGGATTTCATGAAATAAATAATACAACCAGTACATTAAATAAAATTTAAAAATTTAAATTTAATAAAATAAAACTCAGTAAATTAAATAAAATTTGAAAATTTAAATTTAATAAAAATAAAACTCAGAAATTTAAATAAAATTTAAAAATTTAAATTTAATACAAATAAAACCCAGGAAATTAAATAAAATTTAAAAATGTAAATTTAATACAAATAAAACCCATTTTTCCCGTGCCAATGCGTTCCTATCCCCATCATCACTTCCCATCCCACTGATCATTTCCTATCCCAACAACGTCCCAGTTCTGATCCCCTCGGTGTCCCAGTGCAAGAAGAGCTGCAGGCAGAGGCCTTGCTGAGTGAGCACCTAAGGAGAGGAATGTAATCCAGAAGGCAGCAAAGAAGAGCAATGCCCCGAAAGAAGAGCTAAGTCTTGTCTCTCAGCCCTTTGGTGTCCCAAGCAGCAGTTGCCATGGGCAAGCTTTCCCAGCCCAGCTGCTGCCAGCATCCCCCCAGCTTGCCATTGCCACCTTCCTGGGTGAGGCGCGCGCGCATTTGCCATTGGCATTTGCCGTTGCCCATCCCTGAGAGTGGCAAGCAGTGCGTAGGTCCAGCACGAGAGAGGGGAGAGGGCAAGCGAGAGGGGCAAGGGCTGAGGAGCGTGGCTGAAGCTGGAGCAGGTGCCTGCAGAGGTCTCTGTGCCTGCCTGCGTGCTGAGCGGGCCTGGGTGCTGCGGGGGCCGTCGAGGAGAAGCCCGAGGTCGGTCACGGGTAGCCGTAAGAGTAGGCTCTGGCGTGGTCCTTCTGCCGCTGCTCGAAGAATTGCCCGGGGCCGATCCTCATGTGGTGGGCCGCCCGCTGCCGCTCCTCCTGGGCCAGCTTCTTGAGGCGCTCCCGCTCGGGACGCTGCTGCGGCGTGATGGGCACCGACGACTCCTGCTCCTCCAGCGGTGTGGGCGCTGCGTCGCCGCCCGCCCAGGGCCCCACGCAGGGCACGTAGTCCCCGCGGGGCTGCGCCGGACGCTGCAGCGTGCGCGGCTGCGTGGGCAGAGCCGTGGGCAGTCCCCTCCAGAGCGGGGGGCTCTGGAGGGGACTGCGAGGGGGACTGGGCAGGGCTCTCCTGAGGGCTGGGAGAAGTTGAGGCCTCTTGAGGGGAGCCAAGGGAGGCTGGGGCAGGGTTCTCTTGAGGGCAGGGATGAATTCCTGCTGGGGGGGCCTTTTGGGGAGAGGCTTGGGCATGGGTCTCCTGCGGGCAGGGTCGGGGGGGCTCTGGAGGGGACTCAGGCGAGGCTTGGGCAGGGCTCTCCTGAGGGCAGTGAGGAAATCAGGGTCAGGGGGGCTCTGGACGGGAGCCTGGGGAGGCTGGGGCAGGGGTCTCTTGTGGGCAGGGAGGCAGTCAGGGTCAGGGCGCCTCTTGAGGGGAGCCAAGGGAGGCTGGGGCAGGGTTCTCCTGCGGGCAGGGATGAATTCCTGCTGGGGGGGCCTTTTGGGTAGGGCTCTCCTGAGCTGGGGCCGGGCTGCAGGCTTGAGGGGGGAGCTGAGTGGCGGCACAGCAGCTGCAGGGGGCTGCAGCGCCCGCCCAGCCTGCACCTTGTCGGGGTGCAGCCCAGGGCTTGAGGGGACCTCACCCAGCGCTCTGGTGGCTGCCAGTCCCTGTGTGCTGGGCTCCTCGATGTCCTCGCAGAGGTCGGGCAGCTGCGAGAGGAAGCGCTTGAGGACAGGACTGCTGGGGACAGCGGCGAAGGCGTCCTGGTGCTCCACGGCATCCAGGCAGCTGAGCAGCTCCTCCAAGCCGGAGCTGTCCAGGTCGGCCGGGAGCTGGTCCTGCAGGTGCTGCAGCTGCTGGCTGTCCCCTGCCAGCTGGGGAAAGGCCTCGGCGAAGGCATCGGGGCCCAGCTCCAGCAGCTCCAGTGGCTCCTCAGGCACCTCTGCAAGTGTCGCCGCTGAGGAAAAAGCAAGCCAATGCAATCCCCCAAGCATCCCCCGCTGCCAGCTTTGCCATGGCTCCTGGGTGTGGGGCGCCCAGCGGCCGGCTGGGCCAGCCCCAAACTCACCGTCGGGCGTCGCCGTCTGGGTGCTGGCGGTCGCTGGAGCCTGGGCAGGCTCGGGGGGAGTGGGGCCGGGCAGCGGGGGCCCCTGGTCCTCGCTGAGCCCCACGGCATGCAAGCAGGGCTCCGGCAGCTGCCCCCGGCTGCTGCTGAGGGTGCGGGGCGCGGGGAGCGCCTGCCCCCGCAGCGGAGGCCCCGGCACGAGGAGTGGTGGGGGGCCGGGGTAGGCAGGGGCCTGCAGCAGGCAGGTGCCTGCGGGGTGCAGGAGCTCCCCATGGAGCACGGCCCTGGGCCTCAAGCAGAGGGGAGCACCATCCTGGGGCACCAGCGTCCCCGTCCACATCAGCAGGGGCTGGGAGACACTGGGGGCACCCACAGGAGCGCTGTGGGGGAGCTGCCCCACAGCAGGGAGCTGCCCCACGGCGGCGGCGGGGAGCTGCCCAAGCTGCAGGTGGTGCCCCTGGGCTGGGAGGTGCCCCCCAGGTGGCAGCTGCACCCTGGCGGGGAGCTGCAGCACCTGCCCCTGGACCCCCGGGCACCCCGTGCCAGACGGTGGCCTGGGGCAGTGCGGAGGGGAGGGTGGGTACCTGGGGGGGCTGCAAGGGCAGCGCCATCGCTCCGGGGAGGGAGGGAAGCAGCCAGGCAGCCACCGTTGGCGGCACGGCTGGGACGACGAAGGGGGAGTTTTGCGTCTGCGCAACCCGCAGAAGCCGTCTGGGGAAACCCTCTGTGGGAAAAAGGGCGCTGGGCTGAGCTCTGGGGCGCTGGGCTCGCCAGCAGGGCCGCAGCCCTGGGAGGAGCGGGAGCCGGCTGCTGGACCTGCCATGGTGGCTGGAGAGTGGGGCGGTTGCTTGGGGAACGCGGGCAACGGGGGTTCCGTCCCAACGGCTGACCAGCCCCTCGCCGACATCTTGGGGAGGACTGCAGGCTTTGGAGCCAAGCAGGCTGCCCAGCGCAAGACTTGGCCATCCCCAGCAGGCTTTCCCTCCCACGCAGCACTTGCCATGCCCAGGACGCTTCCACACCACCACTTGCCCGGCCCAAGGCTTGCCCAGCCCAGGACCAGCTTCTCGGCCTCAGCGGCAGTGCCCATCCTTGCCATTTCACCGCATGGCACATTCCCAGCAACCCAGATGAAATCTGCCCCATCAACACGAAGCGTTTCTTCAGCCAAAGAGACCTCGTCCCAAAGAATTCCCCTCTCTTGGAGGACTTCTCCAAGCACTTCCTTCCCCAGGGAATGGTACCCACCCCATTCAAGACTTCCCATCCCAAGGCTTTTGCTTCCCAGGGATTTCCTTCCTAGGGAACATTGCCCATTTCCTAGCCCAATGGCTTCCCACCCCAAGGAAGTCTTCCCATGCTGTAGCCCCGAAATGCCCCCAGAGGGCACCTGGCAGCTACTGGGAAGGAAATGAGCTCTGTCATGGTGAGCTAGCCGCTCAAGGCCCTGCTCTTTGGCCCAGGTGTCTGTGAGGCGGTGTTGGCAAGGAGTCCTGTTGTGAACATAAGAACATAACGTAACAGAAGAACATAAAATCACATAAGAGAGAAATAAATATAGAATAACAGAACGCGACATAAGAACATCAAACAAAGACAACTCTCATGATGTGGTCTGATAGGATGGAGGAGAAAGCAGAAACCCAGCAATGCTGTCTTTCCTACTCCTCAAAACCAATTCCGTTGACAACTGGGAATGCTTCCAGCTGGAAAAAAATGCCAGAATGAAGTGGAGGACTCCTTGCCATCACTGTGTTTCTGGAGCACACCTCTACCTTTCTGTCCAACAGGGGGTTCTTCTTGGGAGATAATTGCCCAACATGAATAAACACAACCAAAGCCAGAGGACCCATCTCCGCAACAAGACGATAAATAGAAAAGACATCTCTAGATGCAGACCCCAGAGCTCCAATTCACTATGTCCCACTAGTGGAAGTTATATTCTAGGCTTTGTTTTTAAGGCCACTGGCTGCCTCCTCCCTTATGCTGCCCATTCTCCCTGTTGTCCTGTCTTCTTTCTCCTGCATTGCTTCCTTTCCTTGGTGGACCTTGCTGAGCTCTTCGATGTTTTGTTGTATATATATGTATGAAGACATAAAACTGTTAGAGAGTGTCGAAAGAAGGGCAACAAACAAGAGGGTCTCTTTTAACAGGGGGATTGAGGTTTGTGGCAAGGTTTTGGTAGCAATTTAGGGGCTGCACTGTGCTGGACACAGCAACAGACGCACCATAAGCCAAAGTCAGACAATAAGCCAAGGTGTGTTCACGTGTGGTTTACTGTGGTTTACGTGTGGTTTACGTATAGAAGAAAGTTTTTGCCTAGTGGTGAGTATACTGCAGATTTGCTGCATTGTTCTAAATTAAATAGCAAGATAAGTGATGGCCTCGTAGGCTGGGAAAATATTTCTAGAGTATTAGCGCATTTTGAGCATCATTTTAACTGTTTATGCAAACATGAAGATTATTAAAATCAGTGTTTATTTATGTCTGTATGTAAACAGGTGATCATGTTGTATAGCATGCAGTAAATGGTTTGTGAATGCTGCTTGAAGAATGAAAAGAGTAAGTCAGCTCCACAAGGAATAAATGAATTTTGTTTATTTGTGCAATGCAGAGATTGGAATTAGACCAACAGCATGGAACCAAAGTCTTGCTGTGTGCCTTTTATCTGTAGGACAGTTCATGGAGGCTTCAGCAGCCCTATCTGTTTTCTAGCACTCTGAAATGTCCTCTGTGGTGCTGCACCCAGTTGAAAGCCTGCACTGATTGTGCTGAACTTTCCTAACAGGAGGCACGGGTCCTTCGTCGGACGCTGGCTGGGGATGTATGCTGCGATGCGGGCAGATGATGCTGGCCCAAGCACTGATCTGCAGACACTTAGGGAGAGGTGAGTGCTGGTCCTGAGGGAACTTCGGTATTGTCTGCAGACGCTTCTTCGTAAGTACTCCATTAAAAGCAGAAACCCTGAATTTATTAGTGAGACTTTCTTTGATGCCCTGGTAACAGTTCCTAATGAATCAATTCATATTCAGCTGGGTGAAATCATCCCAGCCTGAAGCAGAGAAATAGGCATAGAAGGAGAACAAATGGGGAATCCTGTCGCCATTATTTTATAAACCTTTTAGTGTAACACCCAAGTTGAGGCCAAGGGAAAACCTGCCACCGTGGGACAGTGCTCTTACCCTTCTCTTCACTACTCACTTGTCAGCAGCACGAGGTCCAAACCCCCCTGGTGCAAGCTCTTAAGCATGCATGTCACATCCCAGGATGCTGCCAGTGGAGTGTTTGGACTTTCTGTATGGATCTTATGTTGTTATTTAATGGGTGCTTAGAAATCCAACAAGGTCTAAACACAGCCTGTACTTTTAAATAATCTTGGAAGCTCAGAGATACTGGAATGGCTATCAACACGCAGCATGATCCGTCAGAATATGTTTGCAGTTGATGTTTTTGTTTTGTTTTATTTTCCCTGTTTTGACAATCTAGCCTATGATGATAAAGGGCAGCTTGATGATAAATAACAAGCTTGGAATTCTAGGAGCTCTACACAAAATGTAAATATTCGAGATGAATTGAAATGTCTTTTAACATCTCATTATAAAGCTTTCTGCTGTCTAGACATTTGATCAGTGTAATGAAAACGTCACCATTTTTTATTCTATATCAATTTTTCCTTTCAGACTGGCAATGGGAAAAACACAAAAAACAACCAGAAGAATATCACGGAATCCTACGATGCTTTCTCGACAGGAAGGCTTGCTGTTATTCAATCCACCAGATGGGTAAGAACAAACATAAACTTTCAGGTTTTTTCCACTGAAATTTCTACTGTGTTGAATCACTAATTTGCAGTATGTTAATTCATAATTTTAAAAAGTGGATGTGAAGACAAGGTGTATGCTTATACAAAAATAAAAAGGTATGCAGATGGGCGCAAAGACTAGTAGTACAGAAACATTCCCTGAGACCTAAATAAAGCCATGTACTAGAATGTAGCTCTTGATAAACTCTGTAAGCCTTGGGTACCAGAGTCAGTAATGTTAGAATAGACAGTCTTGTAGCTTATTGCTGTAATTTGTAATAAAGGGCACTAACATTTGTTAACTTGTAATTCTCATTGTAGTTTAGAAGCCTTTTGTTTATTAAAGAAACTGGCACTCCCTAAGTTTTGAAAAGAGCATAGATTGAGAAAATAATTGTTATTGCTAAATACAGATTGCAGTTACTCTAGAATGTTTGACAGTCACAGTATTTACTGTATATTGTTCCCACATTCTTTATGGTCTCATTTTTCTTTGATTTTGTGTACGTGTGTCTTTTTTTCACTATGAAAACAGCACAGGTGGGTGTTGGAGAGGGGAAGTCAATTGGAGAATGGTTTGGACCAAATACAGTTGCTCAAGTACTAAAGTAAGTGAGATCATACCAGTCTCATTCAGAACGTACTCCCCTGGGGCAGCCAAGAGAAGGCCCAGGCAGAGTTTTGAAGGCTGCATCTCCCCCTGTCCCACAGTCAGGAATGTACTTGCCATCTATTTACAAGTGCAGCATGGAATGTCATGCCACAGCTCGGTGTGCAGGTACTGAGTTGGGAATGGGTGACCTCTAAATTTTAATAAAGGAAGAGCCTGAGGAGAAGAAACTGCAGGAAAGTCTCCTGCTATGCCGTCTGCATGCCCTCACCAGTCACACCACAGATGTATATTCCTTTCTGCACAGTGGCACAGCTCTGGCAGGTCGAGAGTGCCACCGTGTAGGTCGGAGTGGTGGTGTGAAACATCAGAGAGAAGCCATCTCGGCTGAGGAGGGAACTGAGCTGCAATTCCTCCCTTTCTGAGCAGCAGTTCTGCCAGCAAGGCTACTGGATAAAGATGGGCAGCTCCTCATAGTCTGGGAGCCACACTGAAAGGAACTGAGGCTGCTCAGTTCTCCAGGGGTACGTGGAGGTGTCTTACCTCAGGCAGGGGCTAGGCTACAGGTCCTGCGAGCTCAGCAGCAAGTCTTTGACACCCTGGAACAGGCACATGATCTGAAGAGGGAGGGGAGCTGAAGCATGCCCTGGACTCCAGATCTTTCATGGCCAAGTTTTTCATGGTGAAACGCTCACCCCCATTTCTTTCTGGCTTATTTGAAACAGCTAATTCTGCCAGTGCAGCTTAAGAGTGTAGCTCCCTTCCGCAAAGGTTTGGATTTTGCAGAAGTGGACATAAAACTGTGTGCTGCTGTCTCCCACTGAAGTTTTGGTGCCCCAAACCCTTAGCTGATTTAGCTTTTAACGCCCCATTTCTGCTGTGCACGCAGGCTCAGGCAGAAGTAATTCCACTGAATTCAGTGGAATTTCTTAAGCAAAAAGTAATCTGCAAAACTGGCATAGGAATTTTTTTCTTTTCCAGATGAGAAAAGACACAATTGGGCAAGAACCCATTGCAGAGACTGTCGAGTGCAATAAAAAGTAATAAACTTGATGTAGTTGAACTGTTACTGTCACTGCACTTAGCAGTAAGACAAAACAGTTTGCACATGGTGCAGCGCATATGTTTTTCCTGGTACCACTCAGTACCTATTTTTCTAAAGATATTAAACATTTAATGTTTAAAGTTTTCTTTTTCTTACATGGAGACTTTAAAAAATGCAGAAAGGATGTTTTTTCTTAAGAAAAAATAAATAAATAAATGGTTCTGAGTGTAAAGCTACCCTTTTGATCCAACTAGTTTATATTAATTAGTACCTTAATGTTTTCTAGGAAGCTTGCTTTATTTGATGAATGGAATTCATTAGCAGTTTATGTATCTATGGGCAATACGGTGGTCATTGACGACATCAGGAAGTGACACCTCATCAGTTTTCTGGTAACAGTTTCTGATTTGACTCCATTTGCCAGCATGTATCTAAACATGAACAAATACTTGGGGGGGCATGGGTTTGTCTTGCAAGGGTAAGAAGAGGGAAGAAGGACATACAAACTCAGTTGTGTTTTTTTGATCCCTGATGCCAACTTCGTGCTCACATCACTGGATGTGAAGAGCTCCTTGAAGAATTTCTACTGTCATCATTGCTGCCATTTCATTTCTCTGGCGTTTTATAGGCAAAGCTTGACACTATTAATAACATTAATAGGACATGTCACTGCAGTCTTAAATTGTCATCCCCCAATCATTGATCTAACGTCTCACTTGGACGTGCCAGCACATACTGTCTGCTAGAATTACTTCTACTAAATAGCTGTAATTGCCATGCCCGGCTCGTTTTGTCTTGGGTGCCCTATAAAGATCCCTGGCAAACTAGCTTAATTCACTACTGAGAGGAAGATCTGCTTTGTGTTCCTCTGTGCGTTGACTGATTTCTAGTTTTATTCCCGCAGAAAAAATGTGCTGGCGCCCTCCTCAGAGCAGCAGCGCGTCCCACAGCAGTGCACATTTGCACAGAAGTGCTCTTGGCCGAAGCAAGAAGGCAGGAGGACTCTGCACAGGCTGGAAAGCCCTCTTGCTTATTATACCTCCACGACTAGGGATAAATCACATAAATCCCGTATATATTGATGCATTTAAAGTAAGGTTTTCTTTCAATTCATTGCTCGTTACTGTCAAATAAGTTTGGGTATCTGTGATGTCAGTAAAGAAATGAATTACAATTTCCTTTATTCCTTTTGAACTCCTAGGAATGCTTTAAGATGCCACAGTCTTTGGGAGCATTAGGAGGGAAACCAAATAATGCCTATTATTTCATAGGATTTTTAGGTAAGGAAAAAAGAAACTTATTCCAAATGTGCAGATGATCAAAAGAGAACATTTTTTGAAGGGGAAATAGTAAGGGGTCTAAGCGTGAACCTCTAGAAGTAAAGAAAGATGAGAATAGAATAAAATAAATGAAGAAGCATATCTAAAAGAGTTTAGAAACAGTATGAGATGATCCTTAACAGGAGCAGAAAGTTAACAGCAAAGCTAGGTGTAAAAATAAGTGATGACATCAACAAGAGCAGCATACTAAGAATAGCTGATAGCATTTGACAAGTGTATTGGTCAAATGTCACTTTTATTTTCTTGTATTTCAAAACTGTTTCTGATAGCAGTATCTTTTTCACCTTTTGCATACCTTCTGTTATTAAGTATTGCTCTAATTAATTTAAAATGCATTCCTTCAGATTTCACCCCACTTTGGGCCAAAATTTTGCAACCCTATTTTGTCCTTTTGTAAAACCTAACCTGTTTTAGTTAGGCTTTTTTGTTCCAATTTCTGAATGAATGCCTAATGGGATTACAGATTGCATCTGTGAACATCCTGTACCTTTTAATCTGCCAAATGTTAGTGTTTACAACACTTGAGATTTAAAAAAAAAAAAAAAAAAAAAAAAGTACTGGATCTCACATGGAAAAATAAAAGTATGTGACAAAGATAGAACATAACCAACCAAAAAATTACAGTAATAGGTGACAATAGGAAGTTATACTAAATACCCTGTGGGAAACGCTGTGTCTAACCCTTCCGATTCTCTTAAAGAATCCCTAGCTGGAAAGTCTAGATTATACTGACTGCGATGGCAATCTAATTTCTATTTTACAGTTCTGGACCAAGTGCTTATTAATGTCACTTGCTTATTTTTAACATACGGCTTTTACCCATCCAGGCAATGAGCTGATCTATCTGGACCCTCACACCACTCAAAGCTTTGTAGATTCAGAAGAAAATGGCACGGTTGACGATGAGAGTTTCCACTGCCAGGAAGCCCCACATAGAATGAAGATCATGAATTTGGACCCTTCAGTAGCTTTAGTAAGTGTCAGGAAATCTGGAATGCATGTACTTTATCTCAAAGTAATGTCTCTCTACATTGGTAAGGGCAGCAATGCATCTCCTTGAACAGAACCAAGATCACAAAGCTGTCTTCTGTGATCAACACATAGTAGTTTGTACATAACTACATGGAGAATCTTAGGGCAAGTGGGGAGCTGTCTGTACTGTAGGGAGCTCGCTTTGTTTTCTTTACTGAGCAGCTTTTACTTCTTTCAAGAGGCATTATAATGGTCGGAGCAAGGAACTGAAACAGGTTTACGTGTTTTATTCTATCACTACTTTATGTTTGGTCACCTCTAGACAAGTTACTTAAACTTACTTTATATCATAAGTTGAAAATGTTTAAGTGGAATTATTGTATTTCACCCCAAATTACAAATACAAATGTGTTATTTGTAATTCACCCAAAATGTCATGGGGGTACTGTGGTATTTGAAAAAATTGGATCTGATCCCATGCCAGTATCCTGTGATTGGGTGATTGGCAGTTGTCACCAGTGGGATGTGTTTCTAAAGCTTTAAACAATCTGTAAAGATACCGGTATCTGTCATTCATTCACATACCTGTTTTTTAATACTGCTGCTTTTTAGAAAGTTTTTTTGTTTTTTTTTTTGTTTTAATACTTTACTACGTAACTGTGCAAAATGTGGCATGATGCAACGAGACAGACAAAATCATAATGAAGAGCAAATATTTTCAGTATAGATACCAGAATGGAAATGTTCCTTAGGTGGTCCATCATCTACAAGTTTTCAGCTTCTGCTGATACCTGGACTGTAGGAACTGGGTGGCGCTCCATGGAGGAGCACACAGGAGCTGCTGCTATTTTTTGCTTGACTATTTCGTTAGGGGTTTGCAGGGCCTTGTTCTCCCCGTGGGTTCTCTCCCTAGAGCTGCCACATATTTGGAGTCTTATATCTACTGATCGTACAGGGCATTACTGTATCAGAGGTCAAACCGCCTTACCTGCTGGTACCACATACCTACCATCTGCAAAGGTAAAACTCTGTGTGTTTGTTTTTTCCCCTAAGGGCTTCTTTTGCAAAGAAGAATGTGATTTTGATAACCGGTGTAGTCTTGTACAAAAGGTAAGAGTGGGAACTTAGCATCTCGATTTGTTCTTTATAAAGTCTGGTTTTTATTGTCTGGTTTTTGTAAAATTTTCCTTTGCATTTTCCTTTGTATACAAATTGTATGAGCCATGGAGAAGAATGCATTAAAGCATCAGGGTAAGGCAATACTACTGAATTGCTAATTGGAAATTGTTCAGCACTTTACCAGCCACAAACCCTGCCAGTTGGAAAATGGGTGTAAACATCCACACTTGAAGGTGTTACTGGGTGACACTTGCTTTTAACTTCTAATTCTCACTAAATGACTAAGGTTTAACTGCCATATTGTAGTGATGTATCAATGATTTGCTTCCTGATCCTTTTTTATTGTTTGACATAATAGATTGCGTGTTCTAATTATGACTGTTAGTCCCTGCTATCTTAAAGATCTGATTCTGTAAGTGCTGCAGGCCTCTAGCTCCTGCTGATCTAGGGAGAACAGAAGGTGCTGGCTGCCACAGGAAACAGACTTGAGGATGTTTCTGCATGCAGCTGTTAAGCTAAGCACCAGACGTCTGAATGTAAAGTACCATCAACCTCTAAGGGCATTTATTTAAAAAAAAAAAAATCATCTAAGGAAAACAGTTTGTAAATCACTGAAATACAGGACAGAAGGTAACTTCTCTTTGAAGAGGAATAGCGTTTGGCTTCAGGAACACCTTTTTTCCTGACCAAAACCTGTCCTTCAAAATCTGATGCGTTTTTTTTTTTTTTTCCCCTTTGGAGGAGCTGATAGATCTGTCTTTTGTGCTATTGATCAACAGAAAACTTGAGGAGAGTTCTATGCAAGCAACTTTCTTTTAAAAAGCAGAAAATATTGTACATTCCTAGTGTGCTTGCTACCTGTAAACAAAATTACAGGTTTGCAGATATCAAAGCTGATATCAAAAGATGATAAGACTGATAATTTGTAGTACAGTTCAAGAGATCTGTCTTCCAGATGTGTTTTAACTAGGGATGTATTACAGAGACCATGGTGCTTGGATTTCACAGTATGTCTGTATAAAGACCTTTTTTTCCTGATGGACATGCGTAATTAAAAAACACTTTCAATTAAGCAGACACGTTTTGTGTTTGAAGCGTCTCCCGAGCCAGCTTTTAAAATGAAAGCATTCTGTCCTCAGGAGATTCTAAAGCAGCAGAGTCTACGGATGTTTGAGCTGGTCCAGAAGCACCCGCCACACTGGCCTCCTTTCATACCTCCAACAAAACCAGAAGTGACAACCACAGGAGCAGGTAAGGCACCGATTAAAAGCCTAATTGTGCAATGTTATGTTCCTCGTTAGCAAATAAAAGAATAATCACAGGTAGAATAACTATCCTTTGTGAGTGTCAAGCAATATATAGCAGGCATGTATCCAAACAAGCCATACAATTGCTAGCACAGATTATTTTTTTTCACTCTTACAAAGTACTTTTCTGGAATGCGTCTTTCAAAGTTTTTTTTTTTAAGTGAACAAAATCAGGCATGTCTTTAGAAGCATTTTTTTCTTTATCTTTTTTTACAGAACTCATTGAATCTACTGACAAGCTATTTGAATTGGAAGAAGAATTTGAAATCCTGAGTGTGTGAAGGAAACTGTGGTGACTCTTCTGAGTGTTGAATATATTGGTAATATTATTGCATTGACTTAAACAGCCATGTTAGCCCCGAAGTGCCTGAAATTATGGATAACAGAGCACAGAAATCTAGTAGCATCCAAAACTCCAAGGGCAGTTTAACACACAAGCTTCCCCGGATGGAAAGGCAGTAAGAGATCTTGTGATAAGATGCTTAAAGGGAATCTCTTTTTAACGTACCTTACCTGGAGACAAACGGGCCTTTGAGATTAAGGCAAAAATACATGTATCACTGGGCACCATGTTTGGAGAAAGGGATAACCCAAATGGATATTTCTTGCTCTCATATAATAATGCAATAGTTTAGTTCTTCAAACAAAACAGTCTTCAGTTAAGGAGGATGTTTACTTCTGTTCCCTCCTGTGGGCTGCGTCATAGGAAAAATACATTGTCTTGTTTAAAAGATTGACTGGATCAGGAGAAAATTGTTTCCTTGTTAAATATTTTAACATGTATTTGAGCAACCAGACTTTATTACAAAAATGTTTCTGTAAAAGGAACTATGTCTAATGGACACATTTTGCAATAGCCTTCCTGTTTCTGGGAGACCTCAAGAGGAACAGGAGCCTCAAATAGTTGATACAGATCACAACCACTGTTATAGTTATGGTATATTTCACCTTGACCTTAAAATTCAAATGATTAAAACTTAGGTTATTTCTTTCCGAGTTAAAACGAGTCAAAGGTGGTTTAACTGTACCTTATTTATTTTAGAATAGATTTACACAAGTTTCTATGTTACAGCACTTTATCTGTGCATCTAATAAATTTCTTAAGCTTTTCTTAGGTTGTATGCTGCTATGTTTGGTTAATTTGTGTGAACTAAATATAAACCAGGTGATCTTAAAACTTAATATAGAAGCGTACACAGATTACTGAATTGTTGCTTTTTGACTTCTTGCCTTTTGAAATCTGTTTTGGTAGAAGTGCCTTAACCCTACAGGTTTATCAGAACAGCCTGGGCAGTTTTATTTCTAAGGCAGAGAATCTCTCTCTAGCAGCCATAAGAAAAACAGTTCAGAATAAAGAAAGGCAAAGATTTTTAATCCATGCTGAAGTTCCTTTTCACTACCAGACAGTCCCCCTTGTGGTCATGTTGTCATGCTAGTGTCATGAACATGAACTGCAGACTTTCATCTTCACCAATAAATGACAACATAGAGAAATACTGAATATTGTCTCCTCTCACTTGCACCTCTCGATCAGGGCCACTGTTTTTTCAAACAAAAGAGTTAACGAGATCCTATTGCATCTTGTTTAATGTTTATTAACTACAGTTTGGAAACCACAAAAGTAGAAAAAAAATATCATTTCCTTATTTTATTAAAACATATATAAAACATATATAAAACATATATAATATATATATATAACACATATTGTGTTGTAAAGCCCACAATTCCATACCAATGACAACAAAAAAATCATCTAATTGAGCATGCAGTTTTCATTAACCTGTTTTTTTTTCTTTTTTTTTTTACAAATACCCAACAACACATACACATGTGTTGTGTTGTGTTTTTTTCCATCATTTCTCACTGAAGCAATACCCATCTCGTATCAGATCTGTGTCATTACTCTAATTTTTGTTCCTAATGTACTAGAAAAACATCTTAACTCTATTGATTGCAACAGTGGACTTTTTTCCCTCCGATCTTAACTCCATTTATCAATTACTTATTCTCTTAAAATCCTGCTTTTAAGAGATGGTTAGGTATTCACCATCTCTCACTCTTATTTATAGATTTTCTATTCTTTTTCAGTAGTTCAGCCCTAGTCAACTCGGAGGTGTCATGTATTTGGCAATTTTATTTATGGTAGCACTCCCCTCCCCTCCCCTCCCCTCCCCTCCCCTCCCCTCCCCTCCCCTCCCCTCCCCTCCCCTCCCCTCCCCTCCCCTCCCCTCCCCTCCCCTCCCCTCCCCTCCCCTCCCCTCCCCTCTTTTGCCTCCTCTCCCCAATTTTGCCTCCCCTCCCCTCCCCCCCATCCCCTCCCCTCCCGTCTCCTCCCCTCCCCTACACCCCCTCCCCTATTCTCCCTGTCCCTATACTCTGCTACACTCCCCTCCCCTATACTACCCTACACACTCCTACACTCCCCTCCCCTATCCTACCCTAAACTCCCGTTCGCTACACTACCCTACATTACCCTATGCCCCCCTCCCCTACACTCTCCTACACTCCCCTCCCGTATCCTACCCTACACTCCCCTAAACTCCGATCCCCTACACTACCCTATACTCTCCTATGCTCCCCTCCTCTCTAACACGCTACACTACGCTATGCTACCCTACCCTACCCTACCCTACCCTACCCTACCCTACCCTACCCTACCCTACCCTACCCTACCCTACCCTACCCTACCCTACCCTACCCTACCCTACCCTACCCTACCCTACCCCACCCTATCCTATCCTATCCTACCCTATCCTATCCTATCCTATCCTATCCTATCCTATCCTATCCTATCCTATCCTATCCTATCCTATCCTATCCTATCCTATCCTATCCTACCCTCCCCCTGCCCTCCCCTCCCCTCCCCTCCCTTCCTTTTATTCCCTCCCCTTCCCTCCCCTCTTGTCTTCTTCTCTCCTCTCTTCTTTCTTTCGGGTAACTTCAAATCGCTTCAGTCGTTCTCATAGCTCCTGTCCCTGGCTGATTCACGGGAACCCATCAGCAGCAACCAGAAGCGCTCCAGCTGCTGTGTCACTGGTCGAGCAACAGTCTCCAACTGGGAATCGCTGACTTCGTTGTGTGGCTCAGACAGGTGCCTTGCAGTTCCACCGTGGCCTGGACGTTTCCTCTTGCTGTGTCCCCACCTACAGCGCACTTCTGCTTAGAAGCAGCAGCAGGCTTTGCAAGATGTCCCACTCCTTCCATTTTCAGCGGTTTAGCTTGGCTAGCCGGCTGGTGTCTGTCAATAGAAGACAACAACGAGATTTGGGTTAGAAACAGCTAACTGAGTAGTTCCTTTGCACAAGGGCAAGGAATATCTACCCCTTCCTACTGGAGGCTGCAGTGTCAGAGATAATGACGGGTCCTTCCGAGAGCTTTGAAATATCCCTTGGGGATGCTGAGTCCAGAGGACCAGAGCAAACCTGTCTAAAGTACACCGTGGAATCACTCGGAATGACTTCCTAGCAGAAGCATGTGTCTGATACGGCTTCAGCTGCTTGCAGTGTTCTTCTTCACCTCATACCTAAATTCAGATGAGAGATCTCAATGAAGATGGAAAGGTTGAGAAATAGAGAAATCACTGATGTGCTTTGAGAACTTCTAAGGACTGAGTACTGCATCAATCCCATGTTGTGACATTAAGGATTGGTTAGAAAAGCAAACGTTAAAAACAAGGAAAGGGGAAGAACAAGTAAGCTTTCTTAAAGTATCTATTCTATTTAAGGTATCTTTAAAGAAGTAAATAAGTACTGAAATATATATGCAGATAGAGAGAGAGAGAGAGAGAGAAAGAGAGAGATACAGAAACCTAAGAGTCTGCTGTGCAGGTTAGCTTCTTGCTCTCTTTTCTAAAAGTCACAGTGAATGCAGCATCTGTGTGCGTTACAAGCATTACCCTCAGTCCAGCACAGGTACACACGAGAGGTCAGCCTGCAGGTTGCGGAGGCAAAGCAACTGCTCTGGCTGGATGTGAAGAGCCAAGACAGAAGTTGCTGTCAGGGAAAAGATACACAGAGGGGATGAAAAAGACGGAGTGTGCTTCCGACCTTCACAACTTCTAAGCAAGCGGAGATGAGGTTGTGGAAGAAGCAAATAAGCTGTTGATCTAGAAGCAGCCTGAAGATTGTCCTTAAGCAGGGCCTTGCATTCTTCATTTTTACAGCATTGCTTGCCTTCAAGTGCACGACGATGATTTTATGAACTTTCTACCACTACAGAAATGCACCGGATTCTTTCACAAAACTTACGGGTGGTACTTGGCAATATTGGTCAGCATTCTCTATTTCCTTCTTCATCTCAATTCTCTTTTGGCCTGTGAAGCTTTCCAGATCAGAGGAGAAGATCCACGGTAATACGGAGCTTTGGATACTGCAAAGGAAACGAAGAATCCTACTGACAACTCTTTTCAACCTCGCCTGCAAGCATCACAGAAAAGAACACCGAAAGAACACCGCTTTATCATGGGAAGCATAAATTGGAGCATAGGTGTCCTATAGCTGAAGCGAGGTGAAGCAGGTTCCACACAAGGTGAAGGAGCACACCCATAAGCATTTCCATAAAGCCGTGTTTTCAAACAAAGGGTTAAGATTTAGATTTTCTTACAAGTGAAGAATGAAGAAATAAAAGAAAAAGAAAATTACCAGGACATCCAGTTTTCCTCTAGCTTGCTTTGCTTCTTTCCGAATCTGAGTCTGGAGTGACAGTCAGGGAGCAGCGTTGTGCAGAAATGCCAAAGCCTCCCCAGCTGGTTGTACCTTCATCAGCAAGGGCTTTGATACTGCTGCCTCCTCAGCAACATCAGCCATTTCCGAGGAAAGCTGGTGTCCATCAGGTCAAATAGGAATGGGAAATCCCTCTTGCCACAACTTCACACTCACACCAGAGTTGGCAGGACAGGCCGATGGACAGAGAAGCGTCTGCAAGAGTGTTAGAAAACAGACTTTAGATTTCCGTCAACCCAGGAAGAATTACTTGCTCATCCCTTCAAAGTGAACTCTGAGTAGAAGGAGGGGATCCCAAGCTGCATTCCTGACATCTATGCTGCAAAGTCATCCAATGGGACATGTTACTGTAGCAGCCTGTTACGAACAGAAACAGGACTTTGAGGTTATGCTGTTGGATTAGAATTAAGCTCAAAGAGTTAGTCCTTTGACGTGTTTTTGTTTGCAAGTGTTTTCACTGCTTCCCAGACAATGTCTCCAGCAAGCTAGCTGCTTGCTTCATTTGTTCTGTTCTGTTCTGTTCTGTTCTTTTTGATTCTGTTTTGTTTTGTTTTCTCAGCCAGGATTCTTAGAGAAATGAGATTAAAGTGATCATATTGTATGTCCACCCATCCCTCCCTCCCCTTCGCTTGTCCAGAGCTTTTACCTCGTCCAGCAGCTTGAATGAACTCGGTCCTAGGCGCAGTTGTGTCCAAGCCATTCTGTTCCTAGACGTGTTGTGAGAACAGACAGCTAAGTAGTGGGGAGGGGACGTGCTGCTGTCTGCAGTGTGACCTCAGCGCTTACCAAACAGTAGGGAATACACAGAGAAGGGCCTTAGGAGAACTTCAAGCCCCAGATATGTTTTATGTGGAAACCATATTTCCCAAGATAACACTGGACGCAACTGCATAATCAAAAGGGATTCATTTCTTGGTTCATTCAACTCCTAGGTTTTAGTTTTAAAACATGTCTGTCTTGGCTTAAAGCACTCTTCCAATCTCTATTTCCAGTTCCTAGGATTTCCTGAAATAGGGAATCCCATTTTTTTCTTTGTACACTCTCCCAGCCTCTTTGTTTTCCTCTCCCCAAGAAACTTAGCACTGCTCTCTTCATACTTGACAACTAGATATGGAGCTGTATCAGCCAGAAGGAAGTTTCCTTCACACTTTCTGCTTCTTACGGTATCTGGGCTCTTACCTTTACACTTACTCACCCTTCCTACATTAGCACAAAGAAAGCTGTTTGGGAGATCTGATGTCTTGTTTTCCAGAAACTGCCCTGAATCACCTTTACGAGAGCTGTCCCACGCTGCGAGCACAAGTCTTGCAGTCTGGCCAGATATTTGCCTTCTAAGTCAATAACCAAATCTGTTACAAAGGTAAGAACATGTAATTAATGGAAAGGAAATCCTTTTATCCTTTTATTTTGATCCAAATTCACTTTTTTTTTTTTTTTTTTTTTTTTTTTCTAGACCAAGAATGAATCGTGGAGAACCACCAAAACTCAGGTGAGAAATGAAATGACAAATGTTAAGGTCAGGAAGCTTGCCCACTGCCATTGCTACCCTGAAAGCAGATGGAGTGCATCTTCATACGCCACAGCCTGAGACACTAGTCGACAGGCCAGCCCGTGTGAGGAAGTCCATTGCTGCCTGAATTTTAACATGACAGGGGGACTCTTAAGCCTCTTGTTTATGCTTTAGTACTTGCGGTCTATGGGAGGACCACAGCACACTCTTCTCTGTCTCCCCTTATTTGTTGATCGTCTGTAGGAAGAAGAGAACGTGCAGAGGCCCTCACCCGTACATTGGGTCTGTTCTCACTCTGTGCAGCTCCATCATTGAGCAAAGTACCAACCTTGAGGCTTCTGTAAGGACTTGACACAAACTACAGAATACTACAATGAAGCATTCACAACAAAACCACATTTTTTTCCGCAGCCAAGCATCAAAACACTTACAGAAGGGCATGGTCCCTCTCTGTGCACCTCAAGGGGAGATCCACAAATCCTCACGTGGTTTCATCGCATCCAGCACCCTTCTCTGTGCCTCCCAGCTAAACGTGCACAGAGGCAGCTGTTGCCAAAGTGCTGTGGTGACACAATTCAGTTCTGTTTCTGAAGTCATCACCGCAGGCGCCTCCCAGTGACGGCACAACACTCTCTGTTGCTAATGCGTCTGTCTCAGAAACAGCTAGGGAAGTACCACTATGCCCAAACTGACTTGAATTAGAGTAGTTCCCAAATTGTTCTCTGCTCCCCTACATCTGTGGAAGGTGTGTGATCAATCTTTTCCTTGAGAAAGGACTACAGAGCAAAAGAGCTTGATTCTGAGACGTTGCCCGTCCTTGTAGAGCAGTTCACCTTTGATTTCCATGTCAGAAAAAAGAAGGTGAAATCAACAATTCCCTTCCTCTGAGCTGGGAATAGGAAAGAAGCCCAATTCTCCAGGAAGCCTTCAAAAGGAAACTCTGCATTTCTTTCTTAAACACCTTGTTTAATTTCTTGAAAGAAATCTTTCCCAGGACTTTGCAACTGCGGTGGTTCGAAGCTGGTGGGCAGCCGAGTTCCACCACGGCCGCTCTCTCACTCCCCCTCCTCAAAGGGAAAGGGGGAGAAAATACGATGCAAAGGGCTCCAGGGCTGAGATAAGGACAGGGCGATGGCTCAACAAGTATCGTGACGGGCAAAGCAGACTCAGCAGAGTGACCCTCAGGGTCCCTCCCTGCCCCTGCTCCCCGTGGGGTCCCTCCCATGGGATGCCGTCCTTCCCCAGCTGATCCCACACGGGCTGCCCACAGGCAGCAGCTCCTCAAGCACTGCTCCCACACGGCTCCGTCCCACGGGCTCCATCCATCCATCCATCCCCCAGGAGCAAACTGCTCCAGCACGGGTCCCCCACGGCTGGGCGGCAGCTCCCCCCAGCCCCCCTGCTCCTGCGGGGGCTCTCCACAGGCCGCAGCCTCCTCCAGGCCACAGCCACCTGCTCCACCGGGGGCTCCTCCACCCACAGGGGGGCAGCAGCGTGGAGATCTGCTCCATGGGGGACCCATGGGTGCAGGGGGACAGCCTGCTCCACCAGGGGCCTCTCCCTGCACAGCCCGCAGGGGAACTGCTGCTGTGAGCCTGGAGCACCTCCTGCCTCCTGCTGCACTCACCTTGGGGGCTGCAGGGCTGCTTCTCACTCCTTGCTCTTCCAGCTTCTGTTGTGCAGCAGTATTTCCCCCTGCTTACATCTGCTCTCCCAGAGGTGCAAACAACATCGCTTATTGGCTCAGCTCTGGCAAGCGCCGGGGCCCTTTTGGAGCTATCTGGAGCTGGCTGTTGTCTGGATTGTTCTCACAGACGCCATCCCTGCAGGCCCCTGCTACCAAACCCTTGCCACGTAAATCCGATCGAAGTGTATGCAGCAATTACAAAGCCGCTGTGCTTTGGGCTGTCACGATCCTTCTGCAAGTGCAGGGGAGGTGCAGGGTTGCTTTGCATTTCCAAAAGGAGGAAGAAAGCCTCCAACCCCACTGGACCTCAGCCACTTGCAGGATCCAAGCAACGCTCCCCACTTTCAGTTATCTCCCTCCCATGCACACAGTGGGAGCAAGGTTGAACAAGCACATTTTTGAAAATGTTTATCTTAATGAAGAATAAAAGAAGTCTACAACACCCAATCCCTCTGTGCACCCAAGGCAAAAATCGTGGACTATTCTGCCTCAACACTATTTTCAGACCCAATTTGTCAAGTCATCTAGCAGAGGATTTCTCTCTTGTTCACTCACTAGCTTAGTAGAGCGCCAGTTTACATAGGTGCTGGAGCAGATTCCTCAACCATCTGAAGGGACTTGATCCCAGAAAAGTTCAAAACTGCAGATGACTCATGATTTTGTGGTGAAGCATCTATTAAATGAGAGCTGTTCCGCTTAGGGCACAGTGAGACAATGTGAGAAGAACCCTGTATCTCACTGATTGAGGCTTTATAACTCTACAGAATTGTCAGTCAACAATAAATGGAAAGTGCAGGAGATATGTTCTTTCTTCCTCCTTTCCCTGCCATACATTAGCAGAGAGATTGTGGTGGGATATAGGTTCAGAGCCTCACAGAAGAAGGATTTGAACCCAGGCTCTCCACAGTCTGCACCACTGCCTTCCTGATGGCTTTTGACTATTTTATTTTATTTTATTTTATTTTATTTTATTTTATTTTATTTTATTTTATTTTATTTTATTTTATTTTATTTTATTTTATTTTATTTTATTAGTATTATTCTTCTTCTTTTTCTGGGTGGTGTCTAAGTCTTGGGGGGAAGAACAAACTGTGGGAGGAGGGAATGCTACTACTGTCTGTGACAGTGGTGATTTCTGGACAGTGTTAGCAACAGAGCTTCTGCAGAGAAGAGAAAATGCCAGGCAGTCTCTGTTGGTATTCCATGTACTGAGTACTGAGTGCAGTTTTGGGCTCCACAGTATAAGAAAAAGACATAAACCTGTTAGAGAGTGTCGAAAGAAGGGCAACAAACAAGAGGGTCTCTTTTAACAGGGGGATTGAGGTTTGTGGCAAGGTTTTGGTAGCAATTTGGGGGCTGCACTGTGCTGGACACAGCAACAGACGCACCATAAGCCAAAGTCAGACAATAAGCCAAGGTGTGTTCACGTGTGGTTTACTGTGGTTTACGTGTGGTTTACGTATAGAAGAAAGTTTTCGCCTATTGGTGAGTATACTGCAGATTTGCTGCATTGTTCTAAATTAAATAGCAAGATAAGTGATGGCATCGTAGGCTGGGAAAATATTTCTAGAGTATCAGCGCATTTTGAGCATCATTTTAACTGTTTATGCAAACATGAAGATTATTAAAATCAGTGTTTATTTATGTCTGTATGTAAACAGGTGATCATGTTGTATAGCATGCAGTAAATGGTTTGTGAATGCTGCTTGAAGAATGAAAAGAGTAAGTCAGCTCCACAAGGAATAAATGAATTTTGTTTATTTGTGCAATGCAGAGATTAGAATTAGACCAACAGCATGGAACCAAAGTCTTGCTGTGTGCCTTTTATCTGTAGGACAGTTCATGGAGGCTTCAGCAGCCCTATCTGTTTTCTAGCAGTCTGAAATGTCCTCTGTGGTGCTGCACCCAGTTGAAAGCCTGCACTGATTGTGCTGAACTTTCCTAACAGGAGGCACGGGTCCTTCGTCGGACGCTGGCTGGGGATGTATGCTGCGATGCGGGCAGATGATGCTGGCCCAAGCACTGATCTGCAGACACTTAGGGAGAGGTGAGTGCTGGTCCTGAGGGAACTTCGGTATTGTCTGCAGACGCTTCTTCGTAAGTACTCCATTAAAAGCACAAACCCTGAATTTATTAGTGAGACTTTCTTTGATGCCCTGGTAACAGTTCCTAATGAATCAATTCATATTCAGCTGGGTGAAATCATCCCAGCCTGAAGCAGAGAAATAGGCATAGAAGGAGAACAAATGGGGAATCCTGTCGCCATTATTTTATAAACCTTTTAGTGTAACACCCAAGTTGAGGCCAAGGGAAAACCTGCCACCGTGGGACAGTGCTCTTACCCTTCTCTTCACTACTCACTTGTCAGCAGCACGAGGTCCAAACCCCCCTGGTGCAAGCTCTTAAGCATGCATGTCACATCCCAGGATGCTGCCAGTGGAGTGTTTGGACTTTCTGTATGGATCTTATGTTGTTATTTAATGGGTGCTTAGAAATCCAACAAGGTCTAAACACAGCCTGTACTTTTAAATAATCTTGGAAGCTCAGAGATACTGGAATGGCTATCAACACGCAGCATGATCCGTCAGAATATGTTTGCAGTTGATGTTTTTGTTTTGTTTTATTTTCCCTGTTTTTACAATCTAGCCTATGATGATAAAGGGCAGCTTGATGATAAATAACAAGCTTGGAATTCTAGGAGCTCTACACAAAATGTAAATATTCGAGATGAATTGAAATGTCTTTTAACATCTCATTATAAAGCTTTCTGCTGTCTAGACATTTGATCAGTGTAATGAAAACGTCACCATTTTTTATTCTATATCAATTTTTCCTTTCAGACTGGCAATGGGAAAAACACAAAAAACAACCAGAAGAATATCACAGAATCCTACGATGCTTTCTCGACAGGAAGGCTTGCTGTTATTCAATCCACCAGATGGGTAAGAACAAACATAAACTTTCAGGTTTTTTCCACTGAAATTTCTACTGTGTTGAATCACTAATTTGCAGTATGTTAATTCATAATTTTAAAAAGTGGATGTGAAGACAATGTGTATGCTTATACAAAAATAAAAAGGTATGCAGATGGGCGCAAAGACTAGTAGTACAGAAACATTCCCTGAGACCTAAATAAAGCCATGTACTAGAATGTAGCTCTTGATAAACTCTGTAAGCCTTGGGTACCAGAGTCAGTAATGTTAGAATAGACAGTCTTGTAGCTTATTGCTCTAATTTGTAATAAAGGGCACTAACATTTGTTAACTTGTAATTCTCATTGTAGTTTAGAAGCCTTTTGTTTATTAAAGAAACTGGCACTCCCTAAGTTTTGAAAAGAGCATAGATTGAGAAAATAATTGTTATTGCTAAATACAGATTGCAGTTACTCTAGAATGTTTGACAGTCACAGTATTTACTGTATATTGTTCCCACATTCTTTATGGTCTCATTTTTCTTTGATTTTGTGTACGTGTGTCTTTTTTTCACTATGAAAACAGCACAGGTGGGTGTTGGAGAGGGGAAGTCAATTGGAGAATGGTTTGGACCAAATACAGTTGCTCAAGTACTAAAGTAAGTGAGATCATACCAGTCTCATTCAGAACGTACTCCCCTGGGGCAGCCAAGAGAAGGCCCAGGCAGAGTTTTGAAGGCTGCATCTCCCCCTGTCCCACAGTCAGGAATGTACTTGCCATCTATTTACAAGTGCAGCATGGAATGTCATGCCACAGCTCGGTGTGCAGGTACTGAGTTGGGAATGGGTGACCTCTAAATTTTAATAAAGGAAGAGCCTGAGGAGAAGAAACTGCAGGAAAGTCTCCTGCTATGCCGTCTGCATGCCCTCACCAGTCACACCACAGATGTATATTCCTTTCTGCACAGTGGCACAGCTCTGGCAGGTCGAGAGTGCCACCGTGTAGGTCGGAGTGGTGGTGTGAAACATCAGAGAGAAGCCATCTCGGCTGAGGAGGGAACTGAGCTGCAATTCCTCCCTTTCTGAGCAGCAGTTCTGCCAGCAAGGCTACTGGATAAAGATGGGCAGCTCCTCATAGTCTGGGAGCCACACTGAAAGGAACTGAGGCTGCTCAGTTCTCCAGGGGTACGTGGAGGTGTCTTACCTCAGGCAGGGGCTAGGCTACAGGTCCTGCGAGCTCAGCAGCAAGTCTTTGACACCCTGGAACAGGCACATGATCTGAAGAGGGAGGGGAGCTGAAGCATGCCCTGGACTCCAGATCTTTCATGGCCAAGTTTTTCATGGTGAAACGCTCACCCCCATTTCTTTCTGGCTTATTTGAAACAGCTAATTCTGCCAGTGCAGCTTAAGAGTGTAGCTCCCTTCCCCAAAGGTTTGGATTTTGCAGAAGTGGACATAAAACTGTGTGCTGCTGTCTCCCACTGAAGTTTTGGTGCCCCAAACCCTTAGCTGATTTAGCTTTTAACGCCCCATTTCTGCTGTGCACGCAGGCTCAGGCAGAAGTAATTCCACTGAATTCAGTGGAATTTCTTAAGCAAAAAGTAATCTGCAAAACTGGCATAGGAATTTTTTTCTTTTCCAGATGAGAAAAGACACAATTGGGCAAGAACCCAGTGCAGAGACTGTCGAGTGCAATAAAAAGTAATAAACTTGATGTAGTTGAACTGTTACTGTCACTGCACTTAGCAGTAAGACAAAACAGTTTGCACATGGTGCAGCGCATATGTTTTTCCTGGTACCACTCAGTACCTATTTTTCTAAAGATATTAAACATTTAATGTTTAAAGTTTTCTTTTTCTTACATGGAGACTTTAAAAAATGCAGAAAGGATGTTTTTTCTTAAGAAAAAATAAATAAATAAATGGTTCTGAGTGTAAAGCTACCCTTTTGATCCAACTAGTTTATATTAATTAGTACCTTAATGTTTTCTAGGAAGCTTGCTTTATTTGATGAATGGAATTCATTAGCAGTTTATGTATCTATGGGCAATACGGTGGTCATTGACGACATCAGGAAGTGACACCTCATCAGTTTTCTGGTAACAGTTTCTGATTTGACTCCATTTGACAGCATGTATCTAAACATGAACAAATACTTGGGGGGCCATGGGTTTGTCTTGCAAGGGTAAGAAGAGGGAAGAAGGACATACAAACTCAGTTGTGTTTTTTTGATCCCTGATGCCAACTTCGTGCTCACATCACTGGATGTGAAGAGCTCCTTGAAGAATTTCTACTGTCATCATTGCTGCCATTTCATTTCTCTGGCGTTTTATAGGCAAAGCTTGACACTATTAATAACATTAATAGGACATGTCACTGCAGTCTTAAATTGTCATCCCCCAATCATTGATCTAACGTCTCACTTGGACGTGCCAGCACATACTGTCTGCTAGAATTACTTCTACTAAATAGCTGTAATTGCCATGCCCGGCTCGTTTTGTCTTGGGTGCCCTATAAAGATCCCTGGCAAACTAGCTTAATTCACTACTGAGAGGAAGATCTGCTTTGTGTTCCTCTGTGCGTTGACTGATTTCTAGTTTTATTCCCGCAGAAAAAATGTGCTGGTCCCCTCCTCAGAGCAGCAGCGCGTCCCACAGCAGTGCACATTTGCACAGAAGTGCTCTTGGCCGAAGCAAGAAGGCAGGAGGACTCTGCACAGGCTGGAAAGCCCTCTTGCTTATTATACCTCTACGACTAGGGATAAATCACATAAATCCCGTATATATTGATGCATTTAAAGTAAGGTTTTCTTTCAATTCATTGCTTGTTACTGTCAAATAAGTTTGGGTATCTGTGATGTCAGTAAAGAAATGAATGACAATTTCCTTTATTCCTTTTGAACTCCTAGGAATGCTTTAAGATGCCACAGTCTTTGGGAGCATTAGGAGGGAAACCAAATAATGCCTATTATTTCATAGGATTTTTAGGTAAGGAAAAAAGAAACTTATTCCAAATGTGCAGATGATCAAAAGAGAACATTTTTTGAAGGGGAAATAGTAAGGGGTCTAAGCGTGAACCTCTAGAAGTAAAGAAAGATGAGAATAGAATAAAATAAATGAAGAAGCATATCTAAAAGAGTTTAGAAACAGTATGAGATGATCCTTAACAGGAGCAGAAAGTTAACAGCAAAGCTAGGTGTAAAAATAAGTGATGACATCAACAAGAGCAACATACTGAGAATAGCTGATAGCATTTGACAAGTGTATTGGTCAAATGTCACTTTTATTTTCTTGTATTTCAAAACTGTTTCTGATAGCAGTATCTTTTTCACCTTTTGCATACCTTCTGTTATTAAGTATTGCTCTAATTAATTTAAAATGCATTCCTTCAGATTTCACCCCACTTTGGGCCAAAATTTTGCAACCCTATTTTGTCCTTTTGTAAAACCTAACCTGTTTTAGTTCGGCTTTTTTGTTCCAATTTCTGAATGAATGCCTAATGGGATTACAGATTGCATCTGTGAACATCCTGTACCTTTTAATCTGTCAAATGTTAGTGTTTACAACACTTGAGATTTAAAAAAAAAAAAAAAAAGTACTGGATCTCACATGGAAAAATAAAAGTATGTGACAAAGATAGAACATAACCAACCAAAAAATTACAGTAATAGGTGACAATAGGAAGTTATACTAAATACCCTGTGGGAAACGCTGTGTCTAAACCTTCCGATTCTCTTAAAGAATCCCTAGCTGGAAAGTCTAGATTATACTGACTGCGATGGCAATCTAATTTCTATTTTACAGTTCTGGACCAAGTGCTTATTAATGTCACTTGCTTATTTTTAACATACGGCTTTTACCCATCCAGGCAATGAGCTGATCTATCTGGACCCTCACACCACTCAAAGCTTTGTAGATTCAGAAGAAAATGGCACGGTTGACGATGAGAGTTTCCACTGCCAGGAAGCCCCACATAGAATGAAGATCATGAATTTGGACCCTTCAGTAGCTTTAGTAAGTGTCAGGAAATCTTGAATGCATGTACTTTATCTCAAAGTAATGTCTCTCTACATTGGTAAGGGCAGCAATGCATCTCCTTGAACAGAACCAAGATCACAAAGCTGTCTTCTGTGATCAACACATAGTAGTTTGTACATAACTACATGGAGAATCTTAGGGCAAGTGGGGAGCTGTCTGTACTGTAGGAGCTCGCTTTGTTTTCTTTACTGAGCAGCTTTTACTTCTTTCAAGAGGCATTATAATGGTCGGAGCAAGGAACTGAAACAGGTTTACGTGTTTTATTCTATCACTACTTTATGTTTGGTCACCTCTAGACAAGTTACTTAAACTTACTTTCTATCATAAGTTGAAAATGTTTAAGTGGAATTATTGTATTTCACCCCAAATTACAAATACAAATGTATTATTTGTAATTCACCCAAAATGTCATGGGGGTACTGTGGTATTTGAAAAAATTGGATCTGATCCCATGCCAGTATCCTGTGATTGGGTGATTGGCAGTTGTCACCAGTGGGATGTGTTTCTAAAGCTTTAAACAATCTGTAAAGATACCGGTATCTGTCATTCATTCACATACCTGTTTTTTAATACTGCTGCTTTTTAGAAAGTTTTTTTGTTTTGTTTTGTTTTAATACTTAACTACGTAACTGTGCAAAATGTGGCATGATGCAACGAGACAGACAAAATCATAATGAAGAGCAAATATTTTCAGTATAGATACCAGAATGGAAATGTTCCTTAGGTGGTCCATCATCTACAAGTTTTCAGCTTCTGCTGATACCTGGACTGTAGGAACTGGGTGGCGCTCCATGGAGGAGCACACAGGAGCTGCTGCTATTTTTTGCTTGACTATTTCGTTAGGGGTTTGCAGGGCCTTGTTCTCCCCGTGGGTTCTCTCCCTAGAGCTGCCACATATTTGGAGTCTTATATCTACTGATCGTACAGGGCATTACTGTATCAGAGGTCAAACCGCCTTACCTGCTGGTACCACATACCTACCATCTGCAAAGGTAAAACTCTGTGTGTTTGTTTTTTCCCCTAAGGGCTTCTTTTGCAAAGAAGAATGTGATTTTGATAACCGGTGTAGTCTTGTACAAAAGGTAAGAGTGGGAACTTAGCATCTCGATTTGTTCTTTATAAAGTCTGGTTTTTATTGTCTGGTTTTTGTAAAATTTTCCTTTGCATTTTCCTTTGTATACAAATTGTATGAGCCATGGAGAAGAATGCATTAAAGCATCAGGGTAAGGCAATACTACTGAATTGCTAATTGGAAATTGTTCAGCACTTTACCAGCCACAAACCCTGCCAGTTGGAAAATGGGTGTAAACATCCACACTTGAAGGTGTTACTGGGTGACACTTGCTTTTAACTTCTAATTCTCACTAAATGACTAAGGTTTAACTGCCATATTGTAGTGATGTATCAATGATTTGCTTCCTGATCCTTTTTTATTGTTTGACATAATAGATTGCGTGTTCTAATTATGACTGTTAGTCCCTGCTATCTTAAAGATCTGATTCTGTAAGTGCTGCAGGCCTCTAGCTCCTGCTGATCTAGGGAGAACAGAAGGTGCTGGCTGCCACAGGAAACAGACTTGAGGATGTTTCTGCATGCAGCTGTTAAGCTAAGCACCAGACGTCTGAATGTAAAGTACCATCAACCTCTAAGGGCATTTATTTAAAAAAAAAAAATCATCTAAGGAAAACAGTTTGTAAATAACTGAAATACAGGACAGAAGGTAACTTCTCTTTGAAGAGGAATAGCGCTTGGCTTCAGGAACACCTTTTTTCCTGACCAAAACCTGTCCTTCAAAATCTGATGCGTTTTTTTTTTTTTTTTTTCCCCCTTTGGAGGAGCTGATAGATCTGTCTTTTGTGCTATTGATCAACAGAAAACTTGAGGAGAGTTCTATGAAAGCAACTTTCTTTTAAAAAGCAGAAAATATTGTACATTCCTAGTGTGCTTGCTACCTGTAAACAAAATTACAGGTTTGCAGATATCAAAGCTGATATCAAAAGATGATAAGACTGATAATTTGTAGTACAGTTCAAGAGATCTGTCTTCCAGATGTGTTTTAACTAGGGATGTATTACAGAGACCATGGTGCTTGGATTTCACAGTATGTCTGTATAAAGACCTTTTTTTCCTGATGGACATGCGTAATTAAAAAACACTTTCAATTAAGCAGACACGTTTTGTGTTTGAAGCGTCCCCCGAGCCAGCTTTTAAAATGAAAGCATTCTGTCCTCAGGAGATTCTAAAGCAGCAGAGTCTACGGATGTTTGAGCTGGTCCAGAAGCACCCGCCACACTGGCCTCCTTTCATACCTCCAACAAAACCAGAAGTGACAACCACAGGAGCAGGTAAGGCACCGATTAAAAGCCTAATTGTGCAATGTTATGTTCCTCGTTAGCAAATAAAAGAATAATCACAGGTAGAATAACTATCCTTTGTGAGTGTCAAGCAATATATAGCAGGCATGTATCCAAACAAGCCATACAATTGCTAGCACAGATTTTTTTTTTCACTCTTACAAAGTACTTTTCTGGAATGCGTCTTTCAAAGTTTTTTTTTTTAAGTGAACAAAATCAGGCATGTCTTTAGAAGCATTTTTTTCTTTATCTTTTTTTACAGAACTCATTGAATCTACTGACAAGCTATTTGAATTGGAAGAAGAATTTAAAATCCTGAGTGTGTGAAGGAAACTGTGGTGACTCTTCTGAGTGTTGAATATATTGGTAATATTATTGCATTGACTTAAACAGCCATGTTAGCCCCGAAGTGCCTGAAATTATGGATAACAGAGCACAGAAATCTAGTAGCATCCAAAACTCCAAGGGCAGTTTAACACACAAGCTTCCCCGGGTGGAAAGGCAGTAAGAGCTCTTGTGATAAGATGCTTAAAGGGAATCTCTTTTTAACGTACCTTACCTGGAGACAAACGGGCCTTTGAGATTAAAGCAAAAATACATGTATCACTGGGCACCATGTTTGGAGAAAGGGATAACCCAAATGGATATTTCTTGCTCTCATATAATAATGCAATAGTTTAGTTCTTCAAGCAAAACAGTCTTCAGTTCAGGAGGATGTTTACTTCTGTTCCCTCCTGTGGGCTGCGTCATAGGAAAAATACATTGTCTTGTTTAAAAGATTGACTGGATCAGGAGAAAATTGTTTCCTTGTTAAATATTTTAACATGTATTTGAGCAACCAGACTTTATTACAAAAATGTTTCTGTAAAAGGAACTATGTCTAATGGACACATTTTGCAATAGCCTTCCTGTTTCTGGGAGACCTCAAGAGGAACAGGAGCCTCAAATAGTTGATACAGATCACAACCACTGTTATAGTTATGGTATATTTCACCTTGACCTTAAAATTCAAATGATTAAAACTTAGGTTATTTCTTTCCGAGTTAAAACAAGTCAAAGGTGGTTTAACTGTACCTTATTTATTTTAGAATAGATTTACACAAGTTTCTATGTTACAGCACTTTATCTGTGCATCTAATAAATTTCTTAAGCTTTTCTTAGGTTGTATGCTGCTATGTTTGGTTAATTTGTGTGAACTAAATATAAACCAGGTGATCTTAAAACTTAATATAGAAGCGTACACAGATTACTGAATTGTTGCTTTTTGACTTCTTGCCTTTTGAAATCTGTTTTGGTAGAAGTGCCTTAACCCTACAGGTTTATCAGAACAGCCTGGGCAGTTTTATTTCTAAGGCAGAGAATCTCTCTCTAGCAGCCATAAGAAAAACAGTTCAGAATAAAGAAAGGCAAAGATTTTTAATCCATGCTGAAGTTCCTTTTCACTACCAGACAGTCCCCCTTGTGGTCATGTTGTCATGCTAGTGTAATGAACATGAACTGCAGACTTTCATCTTCACCAATAAATGACAACATAGAGAAATACTGAATATTGTCTCCTCTCACTTGCACCTCTCGATCAGGGCCACTGTTTTTTCAAACAAAAGAGTTAACGAGATCCTATTGCATCTTGTTTAATGTTTATTAACTACAGTTTGGAAACCACAAACGTAGAAAAAAAATATCATTTCCTTATTTTATTAAAACATATAAAAAACATATATAAAACATATATAATATATATATATAACACATATTGTGTTGTAAAGCCCACAATTCCCTACCAATGACAACAAAAACATCATCTAATTGAGCATGCAGTTTTCATTAACCTGTTTGGTTTTTTTTTGTTTGTTTGTTTTTTTACATATACCCAACAACACATACACATGTGTTGTGTTGTGTTTTTTTCCATCATTTCTCACTGAAGCAATACCCATCCCGTATCAGATCTGTGTCATTACTCTAATTTTTGTTCCTAATGTACTTGAAAAACTTCTTAACTCTATTGATTGCAACAGTGGACTTTTTTCCCTCCGATCTTAACTCCATTTATCAATTACTTATTCTCTTAAAATCCTGCTTTTAAGAGATGGTTAGGTATTCACCATCTCTCACTCTTATTTATAGATTTTCTTTTCTTTTTCAGTAGTTCAGCCCTAGTCAACTCGGAGGTGTCATGTATTTGGCAATTTTATTTATGGTAGCACTCCCCTCCCCTCCCCTCCCCTCCCCTCCCCTCCCCTCCCCTCCCCTCCCCTCCCCTCCCCTCCCCTCCCCTCCCCTCCCCTCCCCTCCCCTCCCCTCTTTTGCCTCTACCCTACACTACCCTACATTACCGCTACACTACCCTACATTACCCTATGCCCCCTCCCCTACACTCTCCGACACTCCCCTCCCGTATCCTACCCTACACTCCCCTAAACTCCGATCCCCTACACTACCCTATACTCTCCTATGCTCCCCTCCCCTCTAACACGCTACACTACGCTATGCTACCCTACCCTACCCTACCCTACCCTACCCTACCCTACCCTACCCTACCCTACCCTACCCTACCCTACCCTACCCTACCCCACCCTATCCTATCCTATCCTATCCTATCCTATCCTATCCTATCCTATCCTATCCTACCCTCCCCCTGCCCTCCCCTCCCCTCCCCTCCTTTCCTTTTATTCCCTCCCTTTCCCTCCCCTCTTGTCTTCTTCTCTCCTCTCTTCTTTCTTTCGGGTAACTTCAAATCGCTTCAGTCGTTCTCATAGCTCCTATCCCTGGCTGATTCACGGGAACCCATCAGCAGCAACCAGAAGCGCTCCAGCTGCTGTGTCACTGGTCGAGCAACAGTCTCCAACTGGGAATCGCTGACTTCGTTGTGTGGCTCAGACAGGTGCCTTGCAGTTCCACCGTGGCCTGGACGTTTCCTCTTGCTGTGTCCCCACCTACAGCGCACTTCTGCTTAGAAGCAGCAGCAGGCTTTGCAAGATGTCCCACTCCTTCCATTTTCAGTGGTTTAGCTTGGCTAGCCGGCTGGTGTCTGTCAATAGAAGACAACAACGAGATTTGGGTTAGAAACAGCTAACTGAGTAGTTCCTTTGCACAAGGGCAAGGAATAACTACCCCTTCCTACTGGAGGCTGCAGTGTCAGAGATAATGACGGGTCCTTCCGAGAGCTTTGAAATATCCCTTGGGGATGCTGAGTCCAGAGGACCAGAGCAAACCTGTCTAAAGTACACCGTGGAATCACTCGGAATGACTTCCTAGCAGAAGCATGTGTCTGATACGGCTTCAGCTGCTTGCAGTGTTCTTCTTCACCTCATACCTAAATTCAGATGAGAGATCTCAATGAAAATGGAAAGGTTAAGAAATAGAGAAATCACTGATGTGCTTTGAGAACTTCTAAGGACTGAGTACTGCATCAATCCCATGTTGTAACATTAAGGATTGGTTAGAAAAGCAAACGTTAAAAACAAGGAAAGGGGAAGAACAAGTAAGCTTTCTTAAAGTATCTATTCTATTTAAGGTATCTTTAAAGAAGTAAATAAGTACTGAAATATATATGCAGATAGAGAGAGAGAGAGAGAGAGAGAGAGAGAGACAGAAACCTAAGAGTCTGCTGTGCAGGTTAGCTTCTTGCTCTCTTTTCTAAAAGTCACAGTGAATGCAGCATCTGTGTGCGTTACAAGCATTACCCTCAGTCCAGCACAGGTACACACGAGAGGCCAGCCTGCAGGTTGTGGAGGCAAAGCAACTGCTCTGGCTGGATGTGAAGAGCCAAGACAGAAGTTGCTGTCAGGGAAAAGATACACAGAGGGGATGAAAAAGACGGAGTGTGCTTCCGACCTTCACAACTTCTAAGCAAGCGGAGATGAGGTTGTGGAAGAAGCAAATAAGCTGTTGATCTAGAAGCAGCCTGAAGATTGTCCTTAAGCAGGGCCTTGCATTCTTCATTTTTACAGCATTGCTTGCCTTCAAGTGCACGACGATGATTTTATGAACTTTCTACCACTACAGAAATGCACCGGATTCTTTCACAAAACTTACGGGTGGTACTTGGCAATATTGGTCAGCATTCTCTATTTCCTTCTTCATCTCAATTCTCTTTTGGCCTGTGAAGCTTTCCAGATCAGAGGAGAAGATCCACGGTAATACGGAGCTTTGGATACTGCAAAGGAAACGAAGAATCCTACTGACAACTCTTTTCAACCTCGCCTGCAAGCATCACAGAAAAGAACACCGAAAGAACACCGCTTTATCATGGGAAGCATAAATTGGAGCATAGGTGTCCTATAGCTGAAGCGAGGTGAAGCAGGTTCCACACAAGGTGAAGGAGCACACCCATAAGCATTTCCGTAAAGCCGTGTTTTCAAACAAAGGGTTAAGATTTAGATTTTCTTACAAGTGAAGAATGAAGAAATAAAAGAAAAAGAAAATTACCAGGACATCCAGTTTTCCTCTAGCTTGCTTTGCTTCTTTCCGAATCTGAGTCTGGAGTGACAGTCAGGGAGCAGCGTTGTGCAGAAATGCCAAAGCCTCCCCAGCTGGTTGTACCTTCATCAGCAAGGGCTTTGATACTGCTGCCTCCTCAGCAACATCAGCCATTTCCGAGGAAAGCTGGTGTCCATCAGGTCAAATAGGAATGGGAAATCCCTCTTGCCACAACTTCACACTCACACCAGAGTTGGCAGGACAGGCCAATGGACAGAGAAGCGTCTGCAAGGGTGTTAGAAAACAGACTTTAGATTTCCGTCAAATCCAGGAAGAATTACTTGCTCATCCCTTCAAAGTGAACTCTGAGTAGAAGGAGGGGATCCCAAGCTGCATTCCTGACATCTATGCTGCAAAGTCATCCAATGGGACATGTTACTGTAGCAGCCTGTTACGAACAGAAACAGGACTTTGAGGTTATGCTGTTGGATTAGAATTAAGCTCAAAGAGTTAGTCCTTTGACGTGTTTTTGTTTGCAAGTGTTTTCACTGCTTCCCAGACAATGTCTCCAGCAAGCTAGCTGCTTGCTTCATTTGTTCTGTTCTGTTCTGTTCTGTTCTTTTTGATTCTGTTTTGTTTTGTTTTCTCAGCCAGGATTCTTAGAGAAATGAGATTAAAGTGATCATATTGTATGTCCACCCATCCCTCCCTCCCCTTCGCTTGTCCAGAGCTTTTACCTCGTCCAGCAGCTTGAATGAACTCGGTCCTAGGCGCAGTTGTGTCCAAGCCATTCTGTTCCTAGACGTGTTGTGAGAACAGACAGCTAAGTAGTGGGGAGGGGACGTGCTGCTGTCTGCAGTGTGACCTCAGCGCTTACCAAACAGTAGGGAATACACAGAGAAGGGCCTTAGGAGAACTTCAAGCCCCAGATATGTTTTATGTGGAAACCATATTTCCCAAGATAACACTGGACGCAACTGCATAATCAAAAGGGATTCATTTCTTGGTTCATTCAACTCCTAGGTTTTAGTTTTAAAACATGTCTGTCTTGGCTTAAAGCACTCTTCCAATCTCTATTTCCAGTTCCTAGGATTTCCTGAAATAGGGAATCCCATTTTTTTCTTTGTACACTCTCCCAGCCTCTTTGTTTTCCTCTCCCCAAGAAACTTAGCACTGCTCTCTTCATACTTGACAACTAGATATGGAGCTGTATCAGCCAGAAGGAAGTTTCCTTCACACTTTCTGCTTCTTACGGTATCTGGGCTCTTACCTTTACACTTACTCACCCTTCCTACATTAGCACAAAGAAAGCTGTTTGGGAGATCTGATGTCTTGTTTTCCAGAAACTGCCCTGAATCACCTTTACGAGAGCTGTCCCACGCTGCGAGCACAAGTCTTGCAGTCTGGCCAGATATTTGCCTTCTAAGTCAATAACCAAATCTGTTACAAAGGTAAGAACATGTAATTAATGGAAAGGAAATCCTTTTATTTTCATCACAGTTCACTTTTTTTAGTTAAGTTAAGAACATGTAATTAATGGAAAGGAAATCCTTTTATCCTTTTATTTTGATCCAAATTCACTTTTTTTTTTTTTTTTCTAGACCAAGAATGAACCGTGGAGAACCACCAAAACTCAGGTGAGAAATGAAATGACAAATGTTAAGGTCAGGCAGCTTGCCCACTGCCATTGCTACCCTGAAAGCAGATGGAGTGCATCTTCATACGCCACAGCCTGAGACACTAGTCGACAGGCCAGCCCGTGTGAGGAAGTCCATTGCTGCCTGAATTTTAACATGACAGGGGGACTCTTAAGCCTCTTGTTTATGCTTTAGTACTTGCGGTCTATGGGAGGACCACAGCACACTCTTCTCTGTCTCCCCTTATTTGTTGATCGTCTGTAGGAAGAAGAGAACGTGCAGAGGCCCTCACCCGTACATTGGGTCTGTTCTCACTCTGTGCAGCTCCATCATTGAGCAAAGTACCAACCTTGAGGCTTCTGTAAGGACTTGACACAAACTACAGAATACTACAATGAAGCATTCACAACAAAACCACATTTTTTTCCGCAGCCAAGCATCAAAACACTTACAGAAGGGCATGGTCCCTCTCTGTGCACCTCAAGGGGAGATCCACAAATCCTCACGTGGTTTCATCGCATCCAGCACCCTTCTCTGTGCCTCCCAGCTAAACGTGCACAGAGGCAGCTGTTGCCAAAGTGCTGTGGTGACACAATTCAGTTCTGTTTCTGAAGTCATCACCGCAGGCGCCTCCCAGTGACGGCACAACACTCTCTGTTGCTAATGCGTCTGTCTCAGAAACAGCTAGGGAAGTACCACTATGCCCAAACTGACTTGAATTAGAGTAGTTCCCAAATTGTTCTCTGCTCCCCTACATCTGTGGAAGGTGTGTGATCAATCTTTTCCTTGAGAAAGGACTACAGAGCAAAAGAGCTTGATTCTGAGACGTTGCCCGTCCTTGTAGAGCAGTTCACCTTTGATTTCCATGTCAGAAAAAAGAAGGTGAAATCAACAATTCCCTTCCTCTGAGCTGGGAATAGGAAAGAAGCCCAATTCTCCAGGAAGCCTTCAAAAGGAAACTCTGCATTTCTTTCTTAAACACCTTGTTTAATTTCTTGAAAGAAATCTTTCCCAGGACTTTGCAACTGCGGTGGTTCGAAGCGGGTGGGCAGCCGAGTTCCACCACGGCCGCTCTCTCACTCCCCCTCCTCAAAGGGAAAGGGGGAGAAAATACGATGCAAAGGGCTCCAGGGCTGAGATAAGGACAGGGCGATGGCTCAACAAGTATCGTGACGGGCAAAGCAGACTCAGCAGAGTGACCCTCAGGGTCCCTCCCTGCCCCTGCTCCCCGTGGGGTCCCTCCCATGGGATGCCGTCCTTCCCCAGCTGATCCCACACGGGCTGCCCACAGGCAGCAGCTCCTCAAGCACTGCTCCCACACGGCTCCGTCCCACGGGCTCCATCCATCCATCCATCCCCCAGGAGCAAACTGCTCCAGCACGGGTCCCCCACGGCTGGGCGGCAGCTCCCCCCAGCCCCCCTGCTCCTGCGGGGGCTCCTCTCCATGGCTGCAGCTGCGGCCCGGGGCCTGCTCCTGCGGGGGCTCTCCACAGGCCGCAGCCTCCTCCAGGCCACAGCCACCTGCTCCACCGGGGGCTCCTCCACCCACAGGGGGGCAGCAGCGTGGAGATCTGCTCCATGGGGGACCCATGGGTGCAGGGGGACAGCCTGCTCCACCAGGGGCCTCTCCCTGCACAGCCCGCAGGGGAACTGCTGCTGTGAGCCTGGAGCACCTCCTGCCTCCTGCTGCACTCACCTTGGGGGCTGCAGGGCTGCTTCTCACTCCTTGCTCTTCCAGCTTCTGTTGTGCAGCAGTATTTCCCCCTGCTTACATCTGCTCTCCCAGAGGTGCAAACAACATCGCTTATTGGCTCAGCTCTGGCAAGCGCCGGGGCCCTTTTGGAGCTATCTGGAGCTGGCTGTTGTCTGGACTGTTCTCACAGACGCCATCCCTGCAGGCCCCTGCTACCAAACCCTTGCCACGTAAATCCGATCGAAGTGTATGCAGCAATTACAAAGCCGCTGTGCTTTGGGCTGTCACGATCCTTCTGCAAGTGCAGGGGAGGTGCAGGGTTGCTTTGCATTTCCAAAAGGAGGAAGAAAGCCTCCAACCCCACTGGACCTCAGCCACTTGCAGGATCCAAGCAACGCTCCCCACTTTCAGTTATCTCCCTCCCATGCACACAGTGGGAGCAAGGTTGAACAAGCACATTTTTGAAAATGTTTATCTTAATGAAGAATAAAAGAAGTCTACAACACCCAATCCCTCTGTGCACCCAAGGCAAAAATCGTGGACTATTCTGCCTCAACACTATTTTCAGACCCAATTTGTCAAGTCATCTAGCAGAGGATTTCTCTCTTGTTCACTCACTAGCTTAGTAGAGCGCCAGTTTACATAGGTGCTGGAGCAGATTCCTCAACCATCTGAAGGGACTTGATCCCAGAAAAGTTCAAAACTGCAGATGACTCATGATTTTGTGGTGAAGCATCTATTAAATGAGAGCTGTTCCGCTTAGGGCACAGTGAGACAATGTGAGAAGAACCCTGTATCTCACTGATTGAGGCTTTATAACTCTACAGAATTGTCAGTCAACAATAAATGGAAAGTGCAGGAGATATGTTCTTTCTTCCTCCTTTCCCTGCCATACATTAGCAGAGAGATTGTGGTGGGATATAGGTTCAGAGCCTCACAGAAGAAGGATTTGAACCCAGGCTCTCCACAGTCTGCACCACTGCCTTCCTGATGGCTTTTGACTATTTTATTTTATTTTATTTTATTTTATTTTATTTTATTTTATTTTATTTTATTTTATTTTATTTTATTTTATTTTATTTTATTTTATTTTATTTTATTAGTATTATTCTTCTTCTTTTTCTGGGTGGTGTCTAAGTCTTGGGGGGAAGAACAAACTGTGGGAGGAGGGAATGCTACTACTGTCTGTGACAGTGGTGATTTCTGGACAGTGTTAGCAACAGAGCTTCTGCAGAGAAGAGAAAATGCCAGGCAGTCTCTGTTGGTATTCCATGTACTGAGTACTGAGTGCAGTTTTGGGCTCCACAGTATAAGAAAAAGACATAAACCTGTTAGAGAGTGTCGAAAGAAGGGCAACAAACAAGAGGGTCTCTTTTAACAGGGGGATTGAGGTTTGTGGCAAGGTTTTGGTAGCAATTTGGGGGCTGCACTGTGCTGGACACAGCAACAGACGCACCATAAGCCAAAGTCAGACAATAAGCCAAGGTGTGTTCACGCGTGGTTTACTGTGATTTAACGTGGTTTACGTATAGAAGAAAGTTTTTGCCTAGTGGTGAGTATACTGCAGATTTGTTGCATTGTTCTAAATTAAATAGCAAGATAAGTGATGGCATCGTAGGCTGGGAAAATATTTCTAGAGTATCAGCGCATTTTGAGCATCATTTTAACTGTTTATGCAAACATGAAGATTATTAAAATCAGTGTTTATTTATGTCTGTATGTAAACAGGTGATCATGTTGTATAGCATGCAGTAAATGGTTTGTGAATGCTGCTTGAAGAATGAAAAGAGTAAGTCAGCTCCACAAGGAATAAATGAATTTTGTTTATTTGTGCAATGCAGAGATTAGAATTAGACCAACAGCATGGAACCAAAGTCTTGCTGTGTGCCTTTTATCTGTAGGACAGTTCATGGAGGCTTCAGCAGCCCTATCTGTTTTCTAGCAGTCTGAAATGTCCTCTGTGGTGCTGCACCCAGTTGAAAGCCTGCACTGATTGTGCTGAACTTTCCTAACAGGAGGCACGGGTCCTTCGTCGGACGCTGGCTGGGGATGTATGCTGCGATGCGGGCAGATGATGCTGGCCCAAGCACTGATCTGCAGACACTTAGGGAGAGGTGAGTGCTGGTCCTGAGGGAACTTCGGTATTGTCTGCAGACGCTTCTTCGTAAGTACTCCATTAAAAGCACAAACCCTGAATTTATTAGTGAGACTTTCTTTGATGCCCTGGTAACAGTTCCTAATGAATCAATTCATATTCAGCTGGGTGAAATCATCCCAGCCTGAAGCAGAGAAATAGGCATAGAAGGAGAACAAATGGGGAATCCTGTCGCCATTATTTTATAAACCTTTTAGTGTAACACCCAAGTTGAGGCCAAGGGAAAACCTGCCACCGTGGGACAGTGCTCTTACCCTTCTCTTCACTACTCACTTGTCAGCAGCACGAGGTCCAAACCCCCCTGGTGCAAGCTCTTAAGCATGCATGTCACATCCCAGGATGCTGCCAGTGGAGTGTTTGGACTTTCTGTATGGATCTTATGTTGTTATTTAATGGGTGCTTAGAAATCCAACAAGGTCTAAACACAGCCTGTACTTTTAAATAATCTTGGAAGCTCAGAGATACTGGAATGGCTATCAACACGCAGCATGATCCGTCAGAATATGTTTGCAGTTGATGTTTTTGTTTTGTTTTATTTTCCCTGTTTTGACAATCTAGCCTATGATGATAAAGGGCAGCTTGATGATAAATAACAAGCTTGGAATTCTAGGAGCTCTACACAAAATGTAAATATTCGAGATGAATTGAAATGTCTTTAAACATCTCATTATAAAGCTTTCTGCTGTCTAGACATTTGATCAGTGTAATGAAAACGTCACCATTTTTTATTCTATATCAATTTTTCCTTTCAGATTGGCAATGGGAAAAACACAAAAAACAACCAGAAGAATATCACAGAATCCTACGATGCTTTCTCGACAGGAAGGCTTGCTGTTATTCAATCCACCAGATGGGTAAGAACAAACATAAACTTTCAGGTTTTTTCCACTGAAATTCCTACTGTGTTGAATCACTAATTTGCAGTATGTTAATTCATAATATTAAAAAGTGGATGTGAAGACAAGGTGTATGCTTATACAAAAATAAAAAGGTATGCAGATGGGCGCAAAGACTAGTAGTACAGAAACATTCCCTGAGACCTAAATAAAGCCATGTACTAGAATGTAGCTCTTGATAAACTCTGTAAGCCTTGGGTACCAGAGTCAGTAATGTTAGAACAGACAGTCTTGTAGCTTATTGCTGTAATTTGTAATAAAGGGCACTAACATTTGTTAACTTGTAATTCTCATTGTAGTTTAGAAGCCTTTTGTTTATTAAAGAAACTGGCACTCCCTAAGTTTTGAAAAGAGCATAGATTGAGAAAATAATTGTTATTGCTAAATACAGATTGCAGTTACTCTAGAATGTTTGACAGTCACAGTATTTACTGTATATTGTTCCCACATTCTTTATGGTCTCATTTTTCTTTGATTTTGTGTACGTGTGTCTTTTTTTCACTGTGAAAACAGCACAGGTGGGTGTTGGAGAGGGGAAGTCAATTGGAGAATGGTTTGGACCAAATACAGTTGCTCAAGTACTAAAGTAAGTGAGATCATACCAGTCTCATTCAGAACGTACTCCCCTGGGGCAGCCAAGAGAAGGCCCAGGCAGAGTTTTGAAGGCTGCATCTCCCCCTGTCCCACAGTCAGGAATGTACTTGCCATCTATTTACAAGTGCAGCATGGAATGTCATGCCACAGCTCGGTGTGCAGGTACTGAGTTGGGAATGGGTGACCTCTAAATTTTAATAAAGGAAGAGCCTGAGGAGAAGAAACTGCAGGAAAGTCTCCTGCTATGCCGTCTGCATGCCCTCACCAGTCACACCACAGATGTATATTCCTTTCTGCACAGTGGCACAGCTCTGGCAGGTCGAGAGTGCCACCGTGTAGGTCGGAGTGGTGGTGTGAAACATCAGAGAGAAGCCATCTCGGCTAAGGAGGGAACTGAGCTGCAATTCCTCCCTTTCTGAGCAGCAGTTCTGCCAGCAAGGCTACTGGATAAAGATGGGCAGCTCCTCATAGTCTGGGAGCCACACTGAAAGGAACTGAGGCTGCTCAGTTCTCCAGGGGTACGTGGAGGTGTCTTACCTCAGGCAGGGGCTAGGCTACAGGTCCTGCGAGCTCAGCAGCAAGTCTTTGACACCCTGGAACAGGCACATGATCTGAAGAGGGAGGGGAGCTGAAGCATGCCCTGGACTCCAGATCTTTCATGGCCAAGTTTTTCATGGTGAAACGCTCACCCCCATTTCTTTCTGGCTTATTTGAAACAGCTAATTCTGCCAGTGCAGCTTAAGAGTGTAGCTCCCTTCCCCAAAGGTTTGGATTTTGCAGAAGTGGACATAAAACTGTGTGCTGCTGTCTCCCACTGAAGTTTTGGTGCCCCAAACCCTTAGCTGATTTAGCTTTTAACGCCCCATTTCTGCTGTGCACGCAGGCTCAGGCAGAAGTAATTCCACTGAATTCAGTGGAATTTCTTAAGCAAAAAGTAATCTGCAAAACTGGCATAGGAATTTTTTTCTTTTCCAGATGAGAAAAGACACAATTGGGCAAGAACCCAGTGCAGAGACTGTCGAGTGCAATAAAAAGTAATAAACTTGATGTAGTTGAACTGTTACTGTCACTGCACTTAGCAGTAAGACAAAACAGTTTGCACATGGTGCAGCGCATATGTTTTTCCTGGTACCACTCAGTACCTATTTTTCTAAAGATATTAAACATTTAATGTTTAAAGTTTTCTTTTTCTTACATGGAGACTTTAAAAAATGCAGAAAGGATGTTTTTTCTTAAGAAAAAATAAATAAATAAATGGTTCTGAGTGTAAAGCTACCCTTTTGATCCAACTAGTTTATATTAATTAGTACCTTAATGTTTTCTAGGAAGCTTGCTTTATTTGATGAATGGAATTCATTAGCAGTTTATGTATCTATGGGCAATACGGTGGTCATTGAAGACATCAGGAAGTGACACCTCATCAGTTTTCTGGTAACAGTTTCTGATTTGACTCCATTTGACAGCATGTATCTAAACATGAACAAATACTTGGGGGGCCATGGGTTTGTCTTGCAAGGGTAAGAAGAGGGAAGAAGGACATACAAACTCAGTTGTGGTTTTTTGATCCCTGATGCCAACTTCGTGCTCACATCACTGGATGTGAAGAGCTCCTTGAAGAATTTCTACTGTCATCATTGCTGCCATTTCATTTCTCTGGCGTTTTATAGGCAAAGCTTGACACTATTAATAACATTAATAGGACATGTCACTGCAGTCTTAAATTGTCATCCCCCAATCATTGATCTAACGTCTCACTTGGACGTGCCAGCACATACTGTCTGCTAGAATTACTTCTACTAAATAGCTGTAATTGCCATGCCCGGCTCGTTTTGTCTTGGGTGCCCTATAAAGATCCCTGGCAAACTAGCTTAATTCACTACTGAGAGGAAGATCTGCTTTGTGTTCCTCTGTGCGTTGACTGATTTCTAGTTTTATTCCCGCAGAAAAAATGTGCTGGTCCCCTCCTCAGAGCAGCAGCGCGTCCCACAGCAGTGCACATTTGCACAGAAGTGCTCTTGGCCGAAGCAAGAAGGCAGGAGGACTCTGCACAGGCTGGAAAGCCCTCTTGCTTATTATACCTCTACGACTAGGGATAAATCACATAAATCCCGTATATATTGATGCATTTAAAGTAAGGTTTTCTTTCAATTCATTGCTTGTTACTGTCAAATAAGTTTGGGTATCTGTGATGTCAGTAAAGAAATGAATGACAATTTCCTTTATTCCTTTTGAACTCCTAGGAATGCTTTAAGATGCCACAGTCTTTGGGAGCATTAGGAGGGAAACCAAATAATGCCTATTATTTCATAGGATTTTTAGGTAAGGAAAAAAGAAACTTATTCCAAATGTGCAGATGATCAAAAGAGAACATTTTTTGAAGGGGAAATAGTAAGGGGTCTAAGCGTGAACCTCTAGAAGTAAAGAAAGATGAGAATAGAATAAAATAAATGAAGAAGCATATCTAAAAGAGTTTAGAAACAGTATGAGATGATCCTTAACAGGAGCAGAAAGTTAACAGCAAAGCTAGGTGTAAAAATAAGTGATGACATCAACAAGAGCAACATACTGAGAATAGCTGATAGCATTTGACAAGTGTATTGGTCAAATGTCACTTTTATTTTCTTGTATTTCAAAACTGTTTCTGATAGCAGTATCTTTTTCACCTTTTGCATACCTTCTGTTATTAAGTATTGCTCTAATTAATTTAAAATGCATTCCTTCAGATTTCACCCCACTTTGGGCCAAAATTTTGCAACCCTATTTTGTCCTTTTGTAAAACCTAACCTGTTTTAGTTCGGCTTTTTTGTTCCAATTTCTGAATGAATGCCTAATGGGATTACAGATTGCATCTGTGAACATCCTGTACCTTTTAATCTGTCAAATGTTAGTGTTTACAACACTTGAGATTTAAAAAAAAAAAAAAAAAAAAGTACTGGATCTCACATGGAAAAATAAAAGTATGTGACAAAGATAGAACATAACCAACCAAAAAATTACAGTAATAGGTGACAATAGGAAGTTATACTAAATACCCTGTGGGAAACGCTGTGTCTAAACCTTCCGATTCTCTTAAAGAATCCCTAGCTGGAAAGTCTAGATTATACTGACTGCGATGGCAATCTAATTTCTATTTTACAGTTCTGGACCAAGTGCTTATTAATGTCACTTGCTTATTTTTAACATACGGCTTTTACCCATCCAGGCAATGAGCTGATCTATCTGGACCCTCACACCACTCAAAGCTTTGTAGATTCAGAAGAAAATGGCACGGTTGACGATGAGAGTTTCCACTGCCAGGAAGCCCCACATAGAATGAAGATCATGAATTTGGACCCTTCAGTAGCTTTAGTAAGTGTCAGGAAATCTTGAATGCATGTACTTTATCTCAAAGTAATGTCTCTCTACATTGGTAAGGGCAGCAATGCATCTCCTTGAACAGAACCAAGATCACAAAGCTGTCTTCTGTGATCAACACATAGTAGTTTGTACATAACTACATGGAGAATCTTAGGGCAAGTGGGGAGCTGTCTGTACTGTAGGAGCTCGCTTTGTTTTCTTTACTGAGCAGCTTTTACTTCTTTCAAGAGGCATTATAATGGTCGGAGCAAGGAACTGAAACAGGTTTACGTGTTTTATTCTATCACTACTTTATGTTTGGTCACCTCTAGACAAGTTACTTAAACTTACTTTCTATCATAAGTTGAAAATGTTTAAGTGGAATTATTGTATTTCACCCCAAATTACAAATACAAATGTATTATTTGTAATTCACCCAAAATGTCATGGGGGTACTGTGGTATTTGAAAAAATTGGATCTGATCCCATGCCAGTATCCTGTGATTGGGTGATTGGCAGTTGTCACCAGTGGGATGTGTTTCTAAAGCTTTAAACAATCTGTAAAGATACCGGTATCTGTCATTCATTCACATACCTGTTTTTTAATACTGCTGCTTTTTAGAAAGTTTTTTTGTTTTGTTTTGTTTTAATACTTAACTACGTAACTGTGCAAAATGTGGCATGATGCAACGAGACAGACAAAATCATAATGAAGAGCAAATATTTTCAGTATAGATACCAGAATGGAAATGTTCCTTAGGTGGTCCATCATCTACAAGTTTTCAGCTTCTGCTGATACCTGGACTGTAGGAACTGGGTGGCGCTCCATGGAGGAGCACACAGGAGCTGCTGCTATTTTTTGCTTGACTATTTCGTTAGGGGTTTGCAGGGCCTTGTTCTCCCCGTGGGTTCTCTCCCTAGAGCTGCCACATATTTGGAGTCTTATATCTACTGATCGTACAGGGCATTACTGTATCAGAGGTCAAACCGCCTTACCTGCTGGTACCACATACCTACCATCTGCAAAGGTAAAACTCTGTGTGTTTGTTTTTTCCCCTAAGGGCTTCTTTTGCAAAGAAGAATGTGATTTTGATAACCGGTGTAGTCTTGTACAAAAGGTAAGAGTGGGAACTTAGCATCTCGATTTGTTCTTTATAAAGTCTGGTTTTTATTGTCTGGTTTTTGTAAAATTTTCCTTTGCATTTTCCTTTGTATACAAATTGTATGAGCCATGGAGAAGAATGCATTAAAGCATCAGGGTAAGGCAATACTACTGAATTGCTAATTGGAAATTGTTCAGCACTTTACCAGCCACAAACCCTGCCAGTTGGAAAATGGGTGTAAACATCCACACTTGAAGGTGTTACTGGGTGACACTTGCTTTTAACTTCTAATTCTCACTAAATGACTAAGGTTTAACTGCCATATTGTAGTGATGTATCAATGATTTGCTTCCTGATCCTTTTTTATTGTTTGACATAATAGATTGCGTGTTCTAATTATGACTGTTAGTCCCTGCTATCTTAAAGATCTGATTCTGTAAGTGCTGCAGGCCTCTAGCTCCTGCTGATCTAGGGAGAACAGAAGGTGCTGGCTGCCACAGGAAACAGACTTGAGGATGTTTCTGCATGCAGCTGTTAAGCTAAGCACCAGACGTCTGAATGTAAAGTACCATCAACCTCTAAGGGCATTTATTTAAAAAAAAAAAAATCATCTAAGGAAAACAGTTTGTAAATCACTGAAATACAGGACAGAAGGTAACTTCGCTTTGAAGAGGAATAGCGTTTGGCTTCAGGAACACCTTTTTTCCTGACCAAAACCTGTCCTTCAAAATCTGATGCGTTTTTTTTTTTTTTTTTTCCCCCTTTGGAGGAGCTGATAGATCTGTCTTTTGTGCTATTGATCAACAGAAAACTTGAGGAGAGTTCTATGCAAGCAACTTTCTTTTAAAAAGCAGAAAATATTGTACATTCCTAGTGTGCTTGCTACCTGTAAACAAAATTACAGGTTTGCAGATATCAAAGCTGATATCAAAAGATGATAAGACTGATAATTTGTAGTACAGTTCAAGAGATCTGTCTTCCAGATGTGTTTTAACTAGGGATGTATTACAGAGACCATGGTGCTTGGATTTCACAGTATGTCTGTATAAAGACTTTTTTTTCCTGATGGACATGCGTAATTAAAAAACACTTTCAATTAAGCAGACACATTTTGTGTTTGAAGCGTCCCCCGAGCTAGCTTTTAAAATGAAAGCATTCTGTCCTCAGGAGATTCTAAAGCAGCAGAGTCTACGGATGTTTGAGCTGGTCCAGAAGCACCCGCCACACTGGCCTCCTTTCATACCTCCAACAAAACCAGAAGTGACAACCACAGGAGCAGGTAAGGCACCGATTAAAAGCCTAATTGTGCAATGTTATGTTCCTCGTTAGCAAATAAAAGAATAATCACAGGTAGAATAACTATCCTTTGTGAGTGTCAAGCAATATATAGCAGGCATGTATCCAAACAAGCCATACAATTGCTAGCACAGATTTTTTTTTTCACTCTTACAAAGTACTTTTCTGGAATGCGTCTTTCAAAGTTTTTTTTTTTAAGTGAACAAAATCAGGCATGTCTTTAGAAGCATTTTTTTCTTTATCTTTTTTTACAGAACTCATTGAATCTACTGACAAGCTATTTGAATTGGAAGAAGAATTTGAAATCCTGAGTGTGTGAAGGAAACTGTGGTGACTCTTCTGAGTGTTGAATATATTGGTAATATTATTGCATTGACTTAAACAGCCATGTTAGCCCCGAAGTGCCTGAAATTATGGATAACAGAGCACAGAAATCTAGTAGCATCCAAAACTCCAAGGGCAGTTTAACACACAAGCTTCCCCGGATGGAAAGGCAGTAAGAGATCTTGTGATAAGATGCTTAAAGGGAATCTCTTTTTAACGTACCTTAGCTGGAGACAAACGGGCCTTTGAGATTAAGGCAAAAATACATGTATCACTGGGCACCATGTTTGGAGAAAGGGATAACCCAAATGGATATTTCTTGCTCTCATATAATAATGCAATAGTTTAGTTCTTCAAACAAAACAGTCTTCAGTTAAGGAGGATGTTTACTTCTGTTCCCTCCTGTGGGCTGCGTCATAGGAAAAATACATTGTCTTGTTTAAAAGATTGACTGGATCAGGAGAAAATTGTTTCCTTGTTAAATATTTTAACATGTATTTGAGCAACCAGACTTTATTACAAAAATGTTTCTGTAAAAGGAACTATGTCTAATGGACACATTTTGCAATAGCCTTCCTGTTTCTGGGAGACCTCAAGAGGAACAGGAGCCTCAAATAGTTGATACAGATCACAACCACTGTTATAGTTATGGTATATTTCACCTTGACCTTAAAATTCAAATGATTAAAACTTAGGTTATTTCTTTCCGAGTTAAAACAAGTCAAAGGTGGTTTAACTGTACCTTATTTATTTTAGAATAGATTTACACAAGTTTCTCTGTTACAGCACTTTATCTGTGCATCTAATAAATTTCTTAAGCTTTTCTTAGGTTGTATGCTGCTATGTTTGGTTAATTTGTGTGAACTAAATATAAACCAGGTGATCTTAAAACTTAATATAGAAGCGTACACAGATTACTGAATTGTTGCTTTTTGACTTCTTGCCTTTTGAAATCTGTTTTGGTAGAAGTGCCTTAACCCTACAGGTTTATCAGAACAGCCTGGGCAGTTTTATTTCTAAGGCAGAGAATCTCTCTCTAGCAGCCATAAGAAAAACAGTTCAGAATAAAGAAAGGCAAAGATTTTTAATCCATGCTGAAGTTCCTTTTCACTACCAGACAGTCCCCCTTGTGGTCATGTTGTCATGCTAGTGTAATGAACATGAACTGCAGACTTTCATCTTCACCAATAAATGACAACATAGAGAAATACTGAATATTGTCTCCTCTCACTTGCACCTCTCGATCAGGGCCACTGTTTTTTCAAACAAAAGAGTTAACGAGATCCTATTGCATCTTGTTTAATGTTTATTAACTACAGTTTGGAAACCACAAACGTAGAAAAAAAATATCATTTCCTTATTTTATTAAAACATATATAAAACATATAAAAAACATATATAATATATATATATATATAACACATATTGTGTTGTAAAGCCCACAATTCCCTACCAATGACAACAAAAACATCATCTAATTGAGCATGCAGTTTTCATTAACCTGTTTGGTTTTTTTTTGTTTGTTTGTTTTTTTACATATACCCAACAACACATACACATGTGTTGTGTTGTGTTTTTTTCCATCATTTCTCACTGAAGCAATACCCATCCCGTATCAGATCTGTGTCATTACTCTAATTTTTGTTCCTAATGTACTTGAAAAACTTCTTAACTCTATTGATTGCAACAGTGGATATTTTCCCTCCGATCTTAACTCCATTTATCAATTACTTATTCTCTTAAAATCCTGCTTTTAAGAGATGGTTAGGTATTCACCATCTCTCACTCTTATTTATAGATTTTCTTTTCTTTTTCAGTAGTTCAGCCCTAGTCAACTTGGAGGTGTCATGTATTTGGCAATTTTATTTATGGTAGCACTCCCCTCCCCTCCCCTCCCCTCCCCTCCCCTCCCCTCCCCTCCCCTCCCCTCCCCTCCCCTCCCCTCCCCTCCCCTCCCCTCCCCTCCCCTCCCCTCCCCTCCCCTCCCCTCCCCTCCCCTCCCCTCCCCTCCCCTCCCCTCCCCTACCCTCTTTTGCCTCCTCTCCCCACTTTTGCCTCCCCTCCCCTCCCCCCCATCCCCTCCCCTCCCGTCTCCTCCCCTCCCCTACACCCCCTCCCCTATGCTCCCTGTCCCTATACTCTGCTACACTCCCCTCCCCTATACTACCCTACACACTCCTACACTCCCCTCCCCTATCCTACCCTAAACTCCCGTTCGCTACACTACCCTACATTACCCTATGCCCCCCTCCCCTACACTCTCCTACACTCCCCTCCCGTATCCTACCCTACACTCCCCTAAACTCCGATCCCCTACACTACCCTATACTCTCCTATGCTCCCCTCCCCTCTAACACGCTACACTACCCTACCCTACCCTACCCTACCCTACCCTACCCTACCCTACCCTACCCTACCCTACCCTACCCTACCCTACCCTACCCTACCCCACCCCATCCTATCCTATCCTATCCTATCCTATCCTATCCTATCCTATCCTATCCTATCCTATCCTATCCTATCCTATCCTACCCTCCCCCTGCCCTCCCCTCCCCTCCCCTCCCTTCCTTTTATTCCCTCCCCTTCCCTCCCCTCTTGTCTTCTTCTCTCCTCTCTTCTTTCTTTCGGGTAACTTCAAATCGCTTCAGTCGTTCTCATAGCTCCTGTCCCTGGCTGATTCACGGGAACCCATCAGCAGCAACCAGAAGCGCTCCAGCTGCTGTGTCACTGGTCGAGCAACAGTCTCCAACTGGGAATCGCTGACTTCGTTGTGTGGCTCAGACAGGTGCCTTGCAGTTCCACCGTGGCCTGGACGTTTCCTCTTGCTGTGTCCCCACCTACAGCGCACTTCTGCTTAGAAGCAGCAGCAGGCTTTGCAAGATGTCCCACTCCTTCCATTTTCAGTGGTTTAGCTTGGCTAGCCGGGTGGTGTCTGTCAATAGAAGACAACAACGAGATTTGGGTTAGAAACAGCTAACTGAGTAGTTCCTTTGCAAAAGGGCAAGGAATATCTACCCCTTCCTACTGGAGGCTGCAGTGTCAGAGATAATGACGGGTCCTTCCGAGAGCTTTGAAATATCCCTTGGGGATGCTGAGTCCAGAGGACCAGAGCAAACCTGTCTAAAGTACACCGTGGAATCACTCGGAATGACTTCCTAGCAGAAGCATGTGTCTGATACGGCTTCAGCTGCTTGCAGTGTTCTTCTTCACCTCATACCTAAATTCAGATGAGAGATCTCAATGAAGATGGAAAGGTTGAGAAATAGAGAAATCACTGATGTGCTTTGAGAACTTCTAAGGACTGAGTACTGCATCAATCCCATGTTGTAACATTAAGGATTGGTTAGAAAAGCAAACGTTAAAAACAAGGAAAGGGGAAGAACAAGTAAGCTTTCTTAAAGTATCTATTCTATTTAAGGTATCTTTAAAGAAGTAAATAAGTACTGAAATATATATGCAGATAGAGAGAGAGAGAGAGAGAGAGAGAGAGAGATACAGAAACCTAAGAGTCTGCTGTGCAGGTTAGCTTCTTGCTCTCTTTTCTAAAAGTCACAGTGAATGCAGCATCTGTGTGCGTTACAAGCATTACCCTCAGTCCAGCACAGGTACACACGAGAGGTCAGCCTGCAGGTTGCGGAGGCAAAGCAACTGCTCTGGCTGGATGTGAAGAGCCAAGACAGAAGTTGCTGTCAGGGAAAAGATACACAGAGGGGATGAAAAAGACGGAGTGTGCTTCCGACCTTCACAACTTCTAAGCAAGCAGAGATGAGGTTGTGGAAGAAGCAAATAAGCTGTTGATCTAGAAGCAGCCTGAAGATTGTCCTTAAGCAGGGCCTTGCATTCTTCATTTTTACAGCATTGCTTGCCTTCAAGTGCACGACGATGATTTTATGAACTTTCTACCACTACAGAAATGCACCGGATTCTTTCACAAAACTTACGGGTGGTACTTGGCAATATTGGTCAGCATTCTCTATTTCCTTCTTCATCTCAATTCTCTTTTGGCCTGTGAAGCTTTCCAGATCAGAGGAGAAGATCCACGGTAATACGGAGCTTTGGATACTGCAAAGGAAACGAAGAATCCTACTGACAACTCTTTTCAACCTCGCCTGCAAGCATCACAGAAAAGAACACCGAAAGAACACCGCTTTATCATGGGAAGCATAAATTGGAGCATAGGTGTCCTATAGCTGAAGCGAGGTGAAGCAGGTTCCACACAAGGTGAAGGAGCACACCCATAAGCATTTCCGTAAAGCCGTGTTTTCAAACAAAGGGTTAAGATTTAGATTTTCTTACAAGTGAAGAATGAAGAAATAAAAGAAAAAGAAAATTACCAGGACATCCAGTTTTCCTCTAGCTTGCTTTGCTTCTTTCCGAATCTGAGTCTGGAGTGACAGTCAGGGAGCAGCGTTGTGCAGAAATGCCAAAGCCTCCCCAGCTGGTTGTACCTTCATCAGCAAGGGCTTTGATACTGCTGCCTCCTCAGCAACATCAGCCATTTCCGAGGAAAGCTGGTGTCCATCAGGTCAAATAGGAATGGGAAATCCCTCTTGCCACAACTTCACACTCACACCAGAGTTGGCAGGACAGGCCGATGGACAGAGAAGCGTCTGCAAGAGTGTTAGAAAACAGACTTTAGATTTCCGTCAACCCAGGAAGAATTACTTGCTCATCCCTTCAAAGTGAACTCTGAGTAGAAGGAGGGGATCCCAAGCTGCATTCCTGACATCTATGCTGCAAAGTCATCCAATGGGACATGTTACTGTAGCAGCCTGTTACGAACAGAAACAGGACTTTGAGGTTATGCTGTTGGATTAGAATTAAGCTCAAAGAGTTAGTCCTTTGACGTGTTTTTGTTTGCAAGTGTTTTCACTGCTTCCCAGACAATGTCTCCAGCAAGCTAGCTGCTTGCTTCATTTGTTCTGTTCTGTTCTGTTCTTTTTGATTCTGTTTTGTTTTGTTTTCTCAGCCAGGATTCTTAGAGAAATGAGATTAAAGTGATCATATTGTATGTCCACCCATCCCTCCCTCCCCTTCGCTTGTCCAGAGCTTTTACCTCGTCCAGCAGCTTGAATGAACTCGGTCCTAGGCGCAGTTGTGTCCAAGCCATTCTGTTCCTAGACGTGTTGTGAGAACAGACAGCTAAGTAGTGGGGAGGGGACGTGCTGCTGTCTGCAGTGTGACCTCAGCGCTTACCAAACAGTAGGGAATACACAGAGAAGGGCCTTAGGAGAACTTCAAGCCCCAGATATGTTTTATGTGGAAACCATATTTCCCAAGATAACACTGGACGCAACTGCATAATCAAAAGGGATTCATTTCTTGGTTCATTCAACTCCTAGGTTTTAGTTTTAAAACATGTCTGTCTTGGCTTAAAGCACTCTTCCAATCTCTATTTCCAGTTCCTAGGATTTCCTGAAATAGGGAATCCCATTTTTTTCTTTGTACACTCTCCCAGCCTCTTTGTTTTCCTCTCCCCAAGAAACTTAGCACTGCTCTCTTCATACTTGACAACTAGATATGGAGCTGTATCAGCCAGAAGGAAGTTTCCTTCACACTTTCTGCTTCTTACGGTATCTGGGCTCTTACCTTTACACTTACTCACCCTTCCTACATTAGCACAAAGAAAGCTGTTTGGGAGATCTGATGTCTTGTTTTCCAGAAACTGCCCTGAATCACCTTTACGAGAGCTGTCCCACGCTGCGAGCACAAGTCTTGCAGTCTGGCCAGATATTTGCCTTCTAAGTCAATAACCAAATCTGTTACAAAGGTAAGAACATGTAATTAATGGAAAGGAAATCCTTTTATCCTTTTATTTTGATCCAAATTCACTTTTTTTTTTTTTTTTTTTTTTTTTTTCTAGACCAAGAATGAATCGTGGAGAACCACCAAAACTCAGGTGAGAAATGAAATGACAAATGTTAAGGTCAGGAAGCTTGCCCACTGCCATTGCTACCCTGAAAGCAGATGGAGTGCATCTTCATACGCCACAGCCTGAGACACTAGTCGACAGGCCAGCCCGTGTGAGGAAGTCCATTGCTGCCTGAATTTTAACATGACAGGGGGACTCTTAAGCCTCTTGTTTATGCTTTAGTACTTGCGGTCTATGGGAGGACCACAGCACACTCTTCTCTGTCTCCCCTTATTTGTTGATCGTCTGTAGGAAGAAGAGAACGTGCAGAGGCCCTCACCCGTACATTGGGTCTGTTCTCACTCTGTGCAGCTCCATCATTGAGCAAAGTACCAACCTTGAGGCTTCTGTAAGGACTTGACACAAACTACAGAATACTACAATGAAGCATTCACAACAAAACCACATTTTTTTCCGCAGCCAAGCATCAAAACACTTACAGAAGGGCATGGTCCCTCTCTGTGCACCTCAAGGGGAGATCCACAAATCCTCACGTGGTTTCATCGCATCCAGCACCCTTCTCTGTGCCTCCCAGCTAAACGTGCACAGAGGCAGCTGTTGCCAAAGTGCTGTGGTGACACAATTCAGTTCTGTTTCTGAAGTCATCACCGCAGGCGCCTCCCAGTGACGGCACAACACTCTCTGTTGCTAATGCGTCTGTCTCAGAAACAGCTAGGGAAGTACCACTATGCCCAAACTGACTTGAATTAGAGTAGTTCCCAAATTGTTCTCTGCTCCCCTACATCTGTGGAAGGTGTGTGATCAATCTTTTCCTTGAGAAAGGACTACAGAGCAAAAGAGCTTGATTCTGAGACGTTGCCCGTCCTTGTAGAGCAGTTCACCTTTGATTTCCATGTCAGAAAAAAGAAGGTGAAATCAACAATTCCCTTCCTCTGAGCTGGGAATAGGAAAGAAGCCCAATTCTCCAGGAAGCCTTCAAAAGGAAACTCTGCATTTCTTTCTTAAACACCTTGTTTAATTTCTTGAAAGAAATCTTTCCCAGGACTTTGCAACTGCGGTGGTTCGAAGCGGGTGGGCAGCCGAGTTCCACCACGGCCGCTCTCTCACTCCCCCTCCTCAAAGGGAAAGGGGGAGAAAATACGATGCAAAGGGCTCCAGGGCTGAGATAAGGACAGGGCGATGGCTCAACAAGTATCGTGACGGGCAAAGCAGACTCAGCAGAGTGACCCTCAGGGTCCCTCCCTGCCCCTGCTCCCCGTGGGGTCCCTCCCATGGGATGCCGTCCTTCCCCAGCTGATCCCACACGGGCTGCCCACAGGCAGCAGCTCCTCAAGCACTGCTCCCACACGGCTCCGTCCCACGGGCTCCATCCATCCATCCATCCCCCAGGAGCAAACTGCTCCAGCACGGGTCCCCCACGGCTGGGCGGCAGCTCCCCCCAGCCCCCCTGCTCCTGCGGGGGCTCTCCACAGGCCGCAGCCTCCTCCAGGCCACAGCCACCTGCTCCACCGGGGGCTCCTCCACCCACAGGGGGGCAGCAGCGTGGAGATCTGCTCCATGGGGGACCCATGGGTGCAGGGGGACAGCCTGCTCCACCAGGGGCCTCTCCCTGCACAGCCCGCAGGGGAACTGCTGCTGTGAGCCTGGAGCACCTCCTGCCTCCTGCTGCACTCACCTTGGGGGCTGCAGGGCTGCTTCTCACTCCTTGCTCTTCCAGCTTCTGTTGTGCAGCAGTATTTCCCCCTGCTTACATCTGCTCTCCCAGAGGTGCAAACAACATCGCTTATTGGCTCAGCTCTGGCAAGCGCCGGGGCCCTTTTGGAGCTATCTGGAGCTGGCTGTTGTCTGGATTGTTCTCACAGACGCCATCCCTGCAGGCCCCTGCTACCAAACCCTTGCCACGTAAATCCGATCGAAGTGTATGCAGCAATTACAAAGCCGCTGTGCTTTGGGCTGTCACGATCCTTCTGCAAGTGCAGGGGAGGTGCAGGGTTGCTTTGCATTTCCAAAAGGAGGAAGAAAGCCTCCAACCCCACTGGACCTCAGCCACTTGCAGGATCCAAGCAACGCTCCCCACTTTCAGTTATCTCCCTCCCATGCACACAGTGGGAGCAAGGTTGAACAAGCACATTTTTGAAAATGTTTATCTTAATGAAGAATAAAAGAAGTCTACAACACCCAATCCCTCTGTGCACCCAAGGCAAAAATCGTGGACTATTCTGCCTCAACACTATTTTCAGACCCAATTTGTCAAGTCATCTAGCAGAGGATTTCTCTCTTGTTCACTCACTAGCTTAGTAGAGCACCAGTTTACATAGGTGCTGGAGCAGATTCCTCAACCATCTGAAGGGACTTGATCCCAGAAAAGTTCAAAACTGCAGATGACTCATGATTTTGTGGTGAAGCATCTATTAAATGAGAGCTGTTCCGCTTAGGGCACAGTGAGACAGTGTGAGAAGAACCCTGTATCTCACTGATTGAGGCTTTATAACTCTACAGAATTGTCAGTCAACAATAAATGGAAAGTGCAGGAGATATGTTCTTTCTTCCTCCTTTCCCTGCCATACATTAGCAGAGAGATTGTGGTGGGATATAGGTTCAGAGCCTCACAGAAGAAGGATTTGAACCCAGGCTCTCCACAGTCTGCACCACTGCCTTCCTGATGGCTTTTGACTATTTTATTTTATTTTATTTTATTTTATTTTATTTTATTTTATTTTATTTTATTTTATTTTATTTTATTTTATTTTATTTTATTTTATTTTATTTTATTTTATTTTATTTTATTAGTATTATTATTCTTCTTTTTCTGGGTGGTGTCTAAGTCTTGGGGGGAAGAACAAACTGTGGGAGGAGGGAATGCTACTACTGTCTGTGACAGTGGTGATTTCTGGACAGTGTTAGCAACAGAGCTTCTGCAGAGAAGAGAAAATGCCAGGCAGTCTCTGTTGGTATTCCATGTACTGAGTACTGAGTGCAGTTTTGGGCTCCACAGTATAAGAAAAAGACATAAACCTGTTAGAGAGTGTCGAAAGAAGGGCAACAAACAAGAGGGTCTCTTTTAACAGGGGGATTGAGGTTTGTGGCAAGGTTTTGGTAGCAATTTAGGGGCTGCACTGTGCTGGACACAGCAACAGACGCACCATAAGCCAAAGTCAGACAATAAGCCAAGGTGTGTTTACGTGTGGTTTACTGTGATTTAACGTGGTTTACGTATAGAAGAAAGTTTTTGCCTAGTGGTGAGTATACTGCAGATTTGTTGCATTGTTCTAAATTAAATAGCAAGATAAGTGATGGCATCGTAGGCTGGGAAAATATTTCTAGAGTATCAGCGCATTTTGAGCATCATTTTAACTGTTTATGCAAACATGAAGATTATTAAAATCAGTGTTTATTTATGTCTGTATGTAAACAGGTGATCATGTTGTATAGCATGCAGTAAATGGTTTGTGAATGCTGCTTGAAGAATGAAAAGAGTAAGTCAGCTCCACAAGGAATAAATGAATTTTGTTTATTTGTGCAATGCAGAGATTAGAATTAGACCAACAGCATGGAACCAAAGTCTTGCTGTGTGCCTTTTATCTGTAGGACAGTTCATGGAGGCTTCAGCAGCCCTATCTGTTTTCTAGCAGTCTGAAATGTCCTCTGTGGTGCTGCACCCAGTTGAAAGCCTGCACTGATTGTGCTGAACTTTCCTAACAGGAGGCACGGGTCCTTCGTCGGACGCTGGCTGGGGATGTATGCTGCGATGCGGGCAGATGATGCTGGCCCAAGCACTGATCTGCAGACACTTAGGGAGAGGTGAGTGCTGGTCCTGAGGGAACTTCGGTATTGTCTGCAGACGCTTCTTCGTAAGTACTCCATTAAAAGCACAAACCCTGAATTTATTAGTGAGACTTTCTTTGATGCCCTGGTAACAGTTCCTAATGAATCAATTCATATTCAGCTGGGTGAAATCATCCCAGCCTGAAGCAGAGAAATAGGCATAGAAGGAGAACAAATGGGGAATCCTGTCGCCATTATTTTATAAACCTTTTAGTGTAACACCCAAGTTGAGGCCAAGGGAAAACCTGCCACCGTGGGACAGTGCTCTTACCCTTCTCTTCACTACTCACTTGTCAGCAGCACGAGGTCCAAACCCCCCTGGTGCAAGCTCTTAAGCATGCATGTCACATCCCAGGATGCTGCCAGTGGAGTGTTTGGACTTTCTGTATGGATCTTATGTTGTTATTTAATGGGTGCTTAGAAATCCAACAAGGTCTAAACACAGCCTGTACTTTTAAATAATCTTGGAAGCTCAGAGATACTGGAATGGCTATCAACACGCAGCATGATCCGTCAGAATATGTTTGCAGTTGATGTTTTTGTTTTGTTTTATTTTCCCTGTTTTTACAATCTAGCCTATGATGATAAAGGGCAGCTTGATGATAAATAACAAGCTTGGAATTCTAGGAGCTCTACACAAAATGTAAATATTCGAGATGAATTGAAATGTCTTTTAACATCTCATTATAAAGCTTTCTGCTGTCTAGACATTTGATCAGTGTAATGAAAACGTCACCATTTTTTATTCTATATCAATTTTTCCTTTCAGATTGGCAATGGGAAAAACACAAAAAACAACCAGAAGAATATCACAGAATCCTACGATGCTTTCTCGACAGGAAGGCTTGCTGTTATTCAATCCACCAGATGGGTAAGAACAAACATAAACTTTCAGGTTTTTTCCACTGAAATTTCTACTGTGTTGAATCACTAATTTGCAGTATGTTAATTCATAATTTTAAAAAGTGGATGTGAAGACAAGGTGTATGCTTATACAAAAATAAAAAGGTATGCAGATGGGCGCAAAGACTAGTAGTACAGAAACATTCCCTGAGACCTAAATAAAGCCATGTACTAGAATGTAGCTCTTGATAAACTCTGTAAGCCTTGGGTACCAGAGTCAGTAATGTTAGAATAGACAGTCTTGTAGCTTATTGCTGTAATTTGTAATAAAGGGCACTAACATTTGTTAACTTGTAATTCTCATTGTAGTTTAGAAGCCTTTTGTTTATTAAAGAAACTGGCACTCCCTAAGTTTTGAAAAGAGCATAGATTGAGAAAATAATTGTTATTGCTAAATACAGATTGCAGTTACTCTAGAATGTTTGACAGTCACAGTATTTACTGTATATTGTTCCCACATTCTTTATGGTCTCATTTTTCTTTGATTTTGTGTACGTGTGTCTTTTTTTCACTATGAAAACAGCACAGGTGGGTGTTGGAGAGGGGAAGTCAATTGGAGAATGGTTTGGACCAAATACAGTTGCTCAAGTACTAAAGTAAGTGAGATCATACCAGTCTCATTCAGAACGTACTCCCCTGGGGCAGCCAAGAGAAGGCCCAGGCAGAGTTTTGAAGGCTGCATCTCCCCCTGTCCCACAGTCAGGAATGTACTTGCCATCTATTTACAAGTGCAGCATGGAATGTCATGCCACAGCTCGGTGTGCAGGTACTGAGTTGGGAATGGGTGACCTCTAAATTTTAATAAAGGAAGAGCCTGAGGAGAAGAAACTGCAGGAAAGTCTCCTGCTATGCCGTCTGCATGCCCTCACCAGTCACACCACAGATGTATATTCCTTTCTGCACAGTGGCACAGCTCTGGCAGGTCGAGAGTGCCACCGTGTAGGTCGGAGTGGTGGTGTGAAACATCAGAGAGAAGCCATCTCGGCTAAGGAGGGAACTGAGCTGCAATTCCTCCCTTTCTGAGCAGCAGTTCTGCCAGCAAGGCTACTGGATAAAGATGGGCAGCTCCTCATAGTCTGGGAGCCACACTGAAAGGAACTGAGGCTGCTCAGTTCTCCAGGGGTACGTGGAGGTGTCTTACCTCAGGCAGGGGCTAGGCTACAGGTCCTGCGAGCTCAGCAGCAAGTCTTTGACACCCTGGAACAGGCACATGATCTGAAGAGGGAGGGGAGCTGAAGCATGCCCTGGACTCCAGATCTTTCATGGCCAAGTTTTTCATGGTGAAACGCTCACCCCCATTTCTTTCTGGCTTATTTGAAACAGCTAATTCTGCCAGTGCAGCTTAAGAGTGTAGCTCCCTTCCCCAAAGGTTTGGATTTTGCAGAAGTGGACATAAAACTGTGTGCTGCTGTCTCCCACTGAAGTTTTGGTGCCCCAAACCCTTAGCTGATTTAGCTTTTAACGCCCCATTTCTGCTGTGCACGCAGGCTCAGGCAGAAGTAATTCCACTGAATTCAGTGGAATTTCTTAAGCAAAAAGTAATCTGCAAAACTGGCATAGGAATTTTTTTCTTTTCCAGATGAGAAAAGACACAATTGGGCAAGAACCCAGTGCAGAGACTGTCGAGTGCAATAAAAAGTAATAAACTTGATGTAGTTGAACTGTTACTGTCACTGCACTTAGCAGTAAGACAAAACAGTTTGCACATGGTGCAGCGCATATGTTTTTCCTGGTACCACTCAGTACCTATTTTTCTAAAGATATTAAACATTTAATGTTTAAAGTTTTCTTTTTCTTACATGGAGACTTTAAAAAATGCAGAAAGGATGTTTTTTCTTAAGAAAAAAAAAAATAAATAAATGGTTCTGAGTGTAAAGCTACCCTTTTGATCCAACTAGTTTATATTAATTAGTACCTTAATGTTTTCTAGGAAGCTTGCTTTATTTGATGAATGGAATTCATTAGCAGTTTATGTATCTATGGGCAATACGGTGGTCATTGACGACATCAGGAAGTGACACCTCATCAGTTTTCTGGTAACAGTTTCTGATTTGACTCCATTTGCCAGCATGTATCTAATCATGAACAAATACTTGGGGGGCCATGGGTTTGTCTTGCAAGGGTAAGAAGAGGGAAGAAGGACATACAAACTCAGTTGTGTTTTTTTGATCCCTGATGCCAACTTCGTGCTCACATCACTGGATGTGAAGAGCTCCTTGAAGAATTTCTACTGTCATCATTGCTGCCATTTCATTTCTCTGGCGTTTTATAGGCAAAGCTTGACACTATTAATAACATTAATAGGACATGTCACTGCAGTCTTAAATTGTCATCCCCCAATCATTGATCTAACGTCTCACTTGGACGTGCCAGCACATACTGTCTGCTAGAATTACTTCTACTAAATAGCTGTAATTGCCATGCCCGGCTCGTTTTGTCTTGGGTGCCCTATAAAGATCCCTGGCAAACTAGCTTAATTCACTACTGAGAGGAAGATCTTCTTTGTGTTCCTCTGTGCGTTGACTGATTTCTAATTTTATTCCCGCAGAAAAAATGTGCTGGTCCCCTCCTCAGAGCAGCAGCGCGTCCCACAGCAGTGCACATTTGCACAGAAGTGCTCTTGGCCGAAGCAAGAAGGCAGGAGGACTCTGCACAGGCTGGAAAGCCCTCTTGCTTATTATACCTCTACGACTAGGGATAAATCACATAAATCCCGTATATATTGATGCATTTAAAGTAAGGTTTTCTTTCAATTCATTGCTCGTTACTGTCAAATAAGTTTGGGTATGTGTGATGTCAGTAAAGAAATGAATTACAATTTCCTTTATTCCTTTTGAGCTCCTAGGAATGCTTTAAGATGCCACAGTCTTTGGGAGCATTAGGAGGGAAACCAAATAATGCCTTTTATTTCATAGGATTTTTAGGTAAGGAAAAAAGAAACTTATTCCAAATGTGCAGATGATCAAAAGAGAACATTTTTTGAAGGGGAAATAGTAAGGGGTCTAAGCGTGAACCTCTAGAAGTAAAGAAAGATGAGAATAGAATAAAATAAATGAAGAAGCATATCTAAAAGAGTTTAGAAACAGTATGAGATGATCCTTAACAGGAGCAGAAAGTTAACAGCAAAGCTAGGTGTAAAAATAAGTGATGACATCAACAAGAGCAACATACTGAGAATAGCTGATAGCATTTGACAAGTGTATTGGTCAAATGTCACTTTTATTTTCTTGTATTTCAAAACTGTTTCTGATAGCAGTATCTTTTTCACCTTTTGCATACCTTCTGTTATTAAGTATTGCTCTAATTAATTTAAAATGCATTCCTTCAGATTTCACCCCACTTTGGGCCAAAATTTTGCAACCCTATTTTGTCCTTTTGTAAAACCTAACCTGTTTTAGTTCGGCTTTTTTGTTCCAATTTCTGAATGAATGCCTAATGGGATTACAGATTGCATCTGTGAACATCCTGTACCTTTTAATCTGTCAAATGTTAGTGTTTACAACACTTGAGATTTAAAAAAAAAAAAAGTACTGGATCTCACATGGAAAAATAAAAGTATGTGACAAAGATAGAACATAACCAACCAAAAAATTACAGTAATAGGTGACAATAGGAAGTTATACTAAATACCCTGTGGGAAACGCTGTGTCTAACCCTTCCGATTCTCTTAAAGAATCCCTAGCTGGAAAGTCTAGATTATACTGACTGCGATGGCAATCTAATTTCTATTTTACAGTTCTGGACCAAGTGCTTATTAATGTCACTTGCTTATTTTTAACATACGGCTTTTACCCATCCAGGCAATGAGCTGATCTATCTGGACCCTCACACCACTCAAAGCTTTGTAGATTCAGAAGAAAATGGCACGGTTGACGATGAGAGTTTCCACTGCCAGGAAGCCCCACATAGAATGAAGATCATGAATTTGGACCCTTCAGTAGCTTTAGTAAGTGTCAGGAAATCTTGAATGCATGTACTTTATCTCAAAGTAATGTCTCTCTACATTGGTAAGGGCAGCAATGCATCTCCTTGAACAGAACCAAGATCACAAAGCTGTCTTCTGTGATCAGCACATAGTAGTTTGTACATAACTACATCGAGAGTCTTAGGGCAAGTGGGGAGCTGTCTGTACTGTAGGGAGCTCGCTTTGTTTTCTTTACTGAGCAGCTTTTACTTCTTTCAAGAGGCATTATAATGGTCAGAGCAAGGAACTGAAACAGGTTTACGTGTTTTATTCTATCACTACTTTATGTTTGGTCACCTCTAGACAAGTTACTTAAACTTACTTTATATCATAAGTTGAAAATGTTTAAGTGGAATTATTGTATTTCACCCCAAATTACAAATACAAATGTATTATTTGTAATTCACCCAAAATGTCATGGGGGTACTGTGGTATTTGAAAAAGTTGGATCTGATCCCATGCCAGTATCCTGTGATTGGGTGATTGGCAGTTGTCACCAGTGGGATGTGTTTCTAAAGCTTTAAACAATCTGTAAAGATACCGGTATCTGTCATTCATTCACATACCTGTTTTTTAATACTGCTGCTTTTTAGAAAGTTCTTTTGTTTTGTTTTGTTTTAATACTTAACTACGTAACTGTGCAAAATGTGGCATGATGCAACGAGACAGACAAAATCATAATGAAGAGCAAATATTTTCAGTATAGATACCAGAATGGAAATGTTCCTTAGGTGGTCCATCATCTACAAGTTTTCAGCTTCTGCTGATACCTGGACTGTAGGAACTGGGTGGCGCTCCATGGAGGAGCACACAGGAGCTGCTGCTATTTTTTGCTTGACTATTTCGTTAGGGGTTTGCAGGGCCTTGTTCTCCCCGTGGGTTCTCTCCCTAGAGCTGCCACATATTTGGAGTCTTATATCTACTGATCGTACAGGGCATTACTGTATCAGAGGTCAAACCGCCTTACCTGCTGGTACCACATACCTACCATCTGCAAAGGTAAAACTCTGTGTGTTTGTTTTTTCCCCTAAGGGCTTCTTTTGCAAAGAAGAATGTGATTTTGATAACCGGTGTAGTCTTGTACAAAAGGTAAGAGTGGGAACTTAGCATCTCGATTTGTTCTTTATAAAGTCTGGTTTTTATTGTCTGGTTTTTGTAAAATTTTCCTTTGCATTTTCCTTTGTATACAAATTGTATGAGCCATGGAGAAGAATGCATTAAAGCATCAGGGTAAGGCAATACTACTGAATTGCTAATTGGAAATTGTTCAGCACTTTACCAGCCACAAACCCTGCCAGTTGGAAAATGGGTGTAAACATCCACACTTGAAGGTGTTACTGGGTGACACTTGCTTTTAACTTCTAATTCTCACTAAATGACTAAGGTTTAACTGCCATATTGTAGTGATGTATCAATGATTTGCTTCCTGATCCTTTTTTATTGTTTGACATAATAGATTGCGTGTTCTAATTATGACTGTTAGTCCCTGCTATCTTAAAGATCTGATTCTGTAAGTGCTGCAGGCCTCTAGCTCCTGCTGATCTAGGGAGAACAGAAGGTGCTGGCTGCCACAGGAAACAGACTTGAGGATGTTTCTGCATGCAGCTGTTAAGCTAAGCACCAGACGTCTGAATGTAAAGTACCATCAACCTCTAAGGGCATTTATTTAAAAAAAAAAATCATCTAAGGAAAACAGTTTGTAAATCACTGAAATACAGGACAGAAGGTAACTTCTCTTTGAAGAGGAATAGCGTTTGGCTTCAGGAACACCTTTTTTCCTGACCAAAACCTGTCCTTCAAAATCTGATGCGTTTTTTTTTTTTTTTTTTCCCCCTTTGGAGGAGCTGATAGATCTGTCTTTTGTGCTATTGATCAACAGAAAACTTGAGGAGAGTTCTATGCAAGCAACTTTCTTTTAAAAAGCAGAAAATATTGTACATTCCTAGTGTGCTTGCTACCTGTAAACAAAATTACAGGTTTGCAGATATCAAAGCTGATATCAAAAGATGATAAGACTGATAATTTGTAGTACAGTTCAAGAGATCTGTCTTCCAGATGTGTTTTAACTAGGGATGTATTACAGAGACCATGGTGCTTGGATTTCACAGTATGTCTGTATAAAGACTTTTTTTTCCTGATGGACATGCGTAATTAAAAAACACTTTCAATTAAGCAGACACGTTTTGTGTTTGAAGCGTCTCCCGAGCCAGCTTTTAAAATGAAAGCATTCTGTCCTCAGGAGATTCTAAAGCAGCAGAGTCTACGGATGTTTGAGCTGGTCCAGAAGCACCCGCCACACTGGCCTCCTTTCATACCTCCAACAAAACCAGAAGTGACAACCACAGGAGCAGGTAAGGCACCGATTAAAAGCCTAATTGTGCAATGTTATGTTCCTCGTTAGCAAATAAAAGAATAATCACAGGTAGAATAACTATCCTTTGTGAGTGTCAAGCAATATATAGCAGGCATGTATCCAAACAAGCCATACAATTGCTAGCACAGATTTTTTTTTTCACTCTTACAAAGTACTTTTCTGGAATGCGTCTTTCAAAGTTTTTTTTTTTAAGTGAACAAAATCAGGCATGTCTTTAGAAGCATTTTTTTCTTTATCTTTTTTTACAGAACTCATTGAATCTACTGACAAGCTATTTGAATTGGAAGAAGAATTTGAAATCCCGAGTGTGTGAAGGAAACTGTGGTGACTCTTCTGAGTGTTGAATATATTGGTAATATTATTGCATTGACTTAAACAGCCATGTTAGCCCCGAAGTGCCTGAAATTATGGATAACAGAGCACAGAAATCTAGTAGCATCCAAAACTCCAAGGGCAGTTTAACACACAAGCTTCCCCGGATGGAAAGGCAGTAAGAGATCTTGTGATAAGATGCTTAAAGGGAATCTCTTTTTAACGTACCTTACCTGGAGACAAACGGGCCTTTGAGATTAAGGCAAAAATACATGTATCACTGGGCACCATGTTTGGAGAAAGGGATAACCCAAATGGATATTTCTTGCTCTCATATAATAATGCAATAGTTTAGTTCTTCAAGCAAAACAGTCTTCAGTTCAGGAGGATGTTTACTTCTGTTCCCTCCTGTGGGCTGCGTCATAGGAAAAATACATTGTCTTGTTTAAAAGATTGACTGGATCAGGAGAAAATTGTTTCCTTGTTAAATATTTTAACATGTATTTGAGCAACCAGACTTTATTACAAAAATGTTTCTGTAAAAGGAACTATGTCTAATGGACACATTTTGCAATAGCCTTCCTGTTTCTGGGAGACCTCAAGAGGAACAGGAGCCTCAAATAGTTGATACAGATCACAACCACTGTTATAGTTATGGTATATTTCACCTTGACCTTAAAATTCAAATGATTAAAACTTAGGTTATTTCTTTCCGAGTTAAAACGAGTCAAAGGTGGTTTAACTGTACCTTATTTATTTTAGAATAGATTTACACAAGTTTCTCTGTTACAGCACTTTATCTGTGCATCTAATAAATTTCTTAAGCTTTTCTTAGGTTGTATGCTGCTATGTTTGGTTAATTTGTGTGAACTAAATATAAACCAGGTGATCTTAAAACTTAATATAGAAGCGTACACAGATTACTGAATTGTTGCTTTTTGACTTCTTGCCTTTTGAAATCTGTTTTGGTAGAAGTGCCTTAACCCTACAGGTTTATCAGAACAGCCTGGGCAGTTTTATTTCTAAGGCAGAGAATCTCTCTCTAGCAGCCATAAGAAAAACAGTTCAGAATAAAGAAAGGCAAAGATTTTTAATCCATGCTGAAGTTCCTTTTCACTATCAGACAGTCCCCCTTGTGGTCATGTTGTCATGCTAGTGTCATGAACATGAACTGCAGACTTTCATCTTCACCAATAAATGACAACATAGAGAAATACTGAATATCTCTCACTCTTATTTATAGATTTTCTTTTCTTTTTCAGTAGTTCAGCCCTAGTCAACTCGGAGGTGGGCAGCAGCAGCTTCTATGGAGCACCTATGCTGAAAAAAAAAAAAAAAAGTTGAGCCTTGAGGGAAAAGGAAGGTGGGAGAGCCAGATGGGGCAAGAGGAAGGGAGGTGGTTTGACCAGGACACCTTGAGGGTCTGGGAAGAGAAGAAATGGATGGGTGCTTAAGAAATGAGCAGCATCACAGCCTACATACGGAAGAATTGTGACGAGCAGTTTAGAAATGTGAGCGATTGGTGGTCTTGTGTTGATCGGCAGCTGTGCTCCATGGTTATAGCTGTAATTTCAGCAGGTTACTGTGTAAGCCGCATGTTGCCACTTCCTTGATCAAGGCAATGCTGTTCAGTTGCAGGGAAGAGGGGCAAGACTCAGGGAAGAAACGGAACGGAGAAAACTGTACACTGTGGATATGCACACGTAGCCATAAAATCAGTGCTGGACAGAAAGAGAGAAAGAGAGACTCCTCCAAACCAATTCCGTTGACAACTCTGAATGCTTCCAGCTAGAAAAAAAAGGAAGAATGAAGTGGAGGGCTCCTTGCCATCACTGTATTTCTGGAGCAGATTTCTGGATAGTCCCCGCAGCCAGCTGTAGGGCCTGTGCCAGGCTTGGAGTGGCTGCAGGGAACATGCCAGGGGCTCGAGGTGCTGCAGGGAACATGCCAGGGGCTGGAGGGGCTGCAGGGCGAGTGACACGGGTTTGAGGGGCCTCAGGTCCCAGCGCCGTGGTTGAAGTCGATGCAGGGAACATCAGAGTTGTTGGAGGGGCTGCAGGTAAAATGCCAGGGGTTGCGGGGGCTGCAGGGTGCTGAGTCACAGCTTTGCATCAGGTCAAGACGCATTTTCCTAGAACCATCCATTTCCTCCTGAAGGGGCTGAATAGCATGGAACGGTCTTCAAAATGCACAGAGCAGACCCCAGCAAAGGTAGGGATGCTGCTAGCAAGTAGGGAACTTTTTTGTTGATGTTGTTAACATTGTTTCACGACAATAGATGCAAACATGTATCTTGAGTTGAGGGCAAAGGTGACCTTGGATCTGAAGCACACAGGCGTTCACTAATGTCCCCCCATCCGGAGTGAATCCACAACGACTCGGAAGGAAAACTAAAGTCCAAACCAGTGCACTGGGATAAAGAGAGTTTAACAGGGTAGAAAAGGAATAAAAACAATATAATAAATATTAATATTTATAATTTATAATATAATAACGTATAAAAATTGTTTAATTAATAAGATTAAATAATCATCATCATAATTTTATAGTAATAAAACAACGCCATATGGTACAACAGAGTCAATAAAGTGGATTTAATGCAATAAAAATAAAACCCATTTTTCCCATCCCAATGAGTTCCTATCCCCATCATCACTTCCCATCCCACTGATCATTTCCTATCCCAACAACGTCCCAGTTCTGATCCCAAGGCTGAATTCCCAACTCCCACCCACCCATCCAGCCAGCCATGCACCCATTTTCTGCATTTTCAGGTCACAAGACTCTGATGAAGGCCACCTCAGCCTTTTCCCCGAAAAAAAAGCTGCTCTTTATTGTGAAAAACTTCACTTTTGCACAACACTGCAGACCCAGCCAAGATGGTCCTGCAAGACAAGGTGAAAGAAACATACAAAACCCATATGGAGGTAAATTGGTTCATCTAAACAAATTCCTACCACGAAATCCTGATCCTCAATCTCAGCACCGATGAAAAAAGAGGATACAGTTCCCTCCTCCAAGGTCCCTCTCTGCCCCTGCTCCCCGTGGGCTCCTCTCCATGGCTGCAGCTGCGGCCCGGGGCCTGCTCCTGCGGGGGCTCTTTTTTGCACCTAAGTGCTGTTAACCATCCCAGGCATTTGTTGTTCACATGGTGAATAAGTGCTGTTTTGGATTTACAGAGATAATCTGTAGATTTGGTTCCAAAGGGGTTCAAATTCAGGCAAGGCAGTGAGAGCTTTGTGGGCTGCAGGAGAACCAAAATGCAGGAACTGTCAGGGCTCATCCTCACCCGGGACCAACTCTCATTTGGTCTTCTTTGGAGAGAAAGCCAAGCCAGCCAGATGGCTTCCACTACTTCTATGGGAGTGACATTGGGATTGATCTTTAAAATGAAATGAAGCAGAAGGCTGTGGGTTCTCCAACCTTCAAGATATGCAGCACTTGGCTGGGAAGGTTTCTTCCGTTCCTATGGATTTGAAGAATTAGGGCTGAAAGAAGCAGCAGGACCCTAGGGCCATATTCTGTCATCTCTATGGAAACTCCTGACGGGAATTACCTCCCTACTGGTGTCAAACTGCAGGCAGGCAAACGGGTGTGGTCTCCTCTCTGTGCAACTCCCCAATCCATGGTGTCTCTTTGCATGTGTGAAATTGCATGTGTATAGGGGGTGTGGTGGCAGAAGAGTGAAAGCCTCTTCTGATGGCTCCTAAAGCTGTGAGTCTGACCCTTCTGTGACTGTGCTGAAAGCGATCCTGGGGATAGAAGGGAGAGTGATCCAGCTGCACATCATGAGACGGGGAAGAGACAGAGGCTCTGGCGTGCACTGCTGACTGGTTTGCCTCGGTGGGGTTGGAGTGAGGAAGCTGTACCCTCCTCTGTTAGCACAAAGGAGAGGAGTTATTCCACGCTATTTTTCCTCCTCTGTGTATGAATGGACAGACTGCACAGTTGGTTAAGGCCGTAGCTACTGAAGACAAGAACTCCATTGTCTGCTGCTCTTCAGGCAGAAGGCAGAAGGAATCAAGAGACAGGACTGGCTCTGTCTGCATACTGCAGTAGACGCACTTTTTTGCATCTTCTGTGCGTGAAAAAGTATGTTTTAATTGATAAGAATCCCAAGGGCCTAGAAATACTGCAGTTTTAGGACAAATCTGGTATAAACTGAGTGTCCTGAGGATTTTGAGTACTCCATTTCCGTGGCCAGACCAACAGAAACTCCAGGGCAATAGGAAACACAACTTTCTCTCTCTTATCCTAAATTTCTCCACTTGTTATCTCCTGGCCAGCAATTTACAGGAAAGTTACAGGAAAGTGAGGGAAAATATTTGAACTATTTATACACCAGTGCAGGTGGTGCCATGTTAACTTCACTCTTTTGCAAGATCTTGTTTGCTAACAGCAAGTTATGGCCCCTAGGGATGTTTTACCTTGAGGGAGGGAATGGGGGCACACCAAAACAAGTAGAACAAGCAAAATACTGTGGGGTGGAGCTGACAAAACAACAAACAAACAAACAAACAACAAAAAAACAACTACCACCACAGACCACCCACTAGTGCCGTGCTTTTCATACTGAAGTGAGGAAAGAGCAGAGCATCCTTGCAGGAACTTCATGCCTCAAAACCCTCCTTTGTCACTCTTCCTGCACTTGTGTAACAGTTGCTTGCAGGTCTGTTTCCTTTCTTATTTCAGGACTGGAAGATGGCTTCATGGACAAAACAGACTTGGCTTGGGGAAGAGTAATTGAATTTATTGCCAACTGATCACAAAGTAGGACAGTGAGAATTTAAAAACTTTAAAACCAACCAACCAACCAACCAACCAAACAGAAAACCACCTCGCCACACTACCTCCATCCCAGGCTAAACCTCAGTCTTGATTCTTCTATCTATTTCCCACGGAGCAGTGGGGGGTGGTTGGAGGATGTTGGGGACTGGAGGTTGCAGGCTCTGCTGCTCCTTCATCGTATTTGGCAATTTTATTGATGGTAGCGCTCCCCACCCCTCCCATCCCCTCTTTTCCCTTCCCTCCACTCCCCTGCCCTCCCCTATGCTCCCTGTTCTTTCTGACCAACAGTATGATAGATTCGGGTGGGTGGTCAGCACGTGGGGCTACGGAGAGGACATGTACACAAAGATTTGGCTCCAGATCCAAAATGTCATGTATTTGGCAATTTTATTTATGGTAGCACTCCCCTCCCCTCCCCTCCCCTCCCCTCCCCTCCCCTCCCCTCCCCTCCCCTCCCCTCCCCTCCCCTCCCCTCCCCTCTTTTGCCTCTACCCTACACTACCCTACATTACCGCTACACTACCCTACATTACCCTATGCCCCCTCCCCTACACTCTCCGACACTCCCCTCCCGTATCCTACCCTACACTCCCCTAAACTCCGATCCCCTACACTACCCTATACTCTCCTATGCTCCCCTCCCCTCTAACACGCTACACTACGCTATGCTACCCTACCCTACCCTACCCTACCCTACCCTACCCTACCCTACCCTACCCTACCCTACCCTACCCTACCCTACCCTACCCTACCCTACCCTACCCTACCCTACCCTACCCTACCCTACCCTACCCTACCCTACCCCACCCTATCCTATCCTATCCTATCCTATCCTATCCTATCCTATCCTATCCTATCCTATCCTATCCTATCCTATCCTATCCTACCCTCCCCCTGCCCTCCCCTCCCCTCCCCTCCTTTCCTTTTATTCCCTCCCTTTCCCTCCCCTCTTGTCTTCTTCTCTCCTCTCTTCTTTCTTTCGGGTAACTTCAAATCGCTTCAGTCGTTCTCATAGCTCCTATCCCTGGCTGATTCACGGGAACCCATCAGCAGCAACCAGAAGCGCTCCAGCTGCTGTGTCACTGGTCGAGCAACAGTCTCCAACTGGGAATCGCTGACTTCGTTGTGTGGCTCAGACAGGTGCCTTGCAGTTCCACCGTGGCCTGGACGTTTCCTCTTGCTGTGTCCCCACCTACAGCGCACTTCTGCTTAGAAGCAGCAGCAGGCTTTGCAAGATGTCCCACTCCTTCCATTTTCAGTGGTTTAGCTTGGCTAGCCGGCTGGTGTCTGTCAATAGAAGACAACAACGAGATTTGGGTTAGAAACAGCTAACTGAGTAGTTCCTTTGCACAAGGGCAAGGAATAACTACCCCTTCCTACTGGAGGCTGCAGTGTCAGAGATAATGACGGGTCCTTCCGAGAGCTTTGAAATATCCCTTGGGGATGCTGAGTCCAGAGGACCAGAGCAAACCTGTCTAAAGTACACCGTGGAATCACTCGGAATGACTTCCTAGCAGAAGCATGTGTCTGATACGGCTTCAGCTGCTTGCAGTGTTCTTCTTCACCTCATACCTAAATTCAGATGAGAGATCTCAATGAAAATGGAAAGGTTGAGAAATAGAGAAATCACTGATGTGCTTTGAGAACTTCTAAGGACTGAGTACTGCATCAATCCCATGTTGTAACATTAAGGATTGGTTAGAAAAGCAAACGTTAAAAACAAGGAAAGGGGAAGAACAAGTAAGCTTTCTTAAAGTATCTATTCTATTTAAGGTATCTTTAAAGAAGTAAATAAGTACTGAAATATATATGCAGATAGAGAGAGAGAGAGAGAGAGAGAGAGAGAGAGAGAGAGATACAGAAACCTAAGAGTCTGCTGTGCAGGTTAGCTTCTTGCTCTCTTTTCTAAAAGTCACAGTGAATGCAGCATCTGTGTGCGTTACAAGCATTACCCTCAGCACAGGTACACACGAGAGGCCAGCCTGCAGGTTGTGGAGGCAAAGCAACTGCTCTGGCTGGATGTGAAGAGCCAAGACAGAAGTTGCTGTCAGGGAAAAGATACACAGAGGGGATGAAAAAGACGGAGTGTGCTTCCGACCTTCACAACTTCTAAGCAAGCGGAGATGAGGTTGTGGAAGAAGCAAATAAGCTGTTGATCTAGAAGCAGCCTGAAGATTGTCCTTAAGCAGGGCCTTGCATTCTTCATTTTTACAGCATTGCTTGCCTTCAAGTGCACGACGATGATTTTATGAACTTTCTACCACTACAGAAATGCACCGGATTCTTTCACAAAACTTACGGGTGGTACTTGGCAATATTGGTCAGCATTCTCTATTTCCTTCTTCATCTCAATTCTCTTTTGGCCTGTGAAGCTTTCCAGATCAGAGGAGAAGATCCACGGTAATACGGAGCTTTGGATACTGCAAAGGAAACGAAGAATCCTACTGACAACTCTTTTCAACCTCGCCTGCAAGCATCACAGAAAAGAACACCGAAAGAACACCGCTTTATCATGGGAAGCATAAATTGGAGCATAGGTGTCCTATAGCTGAAGCGAGGTGAAGCAGGTTCCACACAAGGTGAAGGAGCACACCCATAAGCATTTCCATAAAGCCGTGTTTTCAAACAAAGGGTTAAGATTTAGATTTTCTTACAAGTGAAGAATGAAGAAATAAAAGAAAAAGAAAATTACCAGGACATCCAGTTTTCCTCTAGCTTGCTTTGCTTCTTTCCGAATCTGAGTCTGGAGTGACAGTCAGGGAGCAGCGTTGTGCAGAAATGCCAAAGCCTCCCCAGCTGGTTGTACCTTCATCAGCAAGGGCTTTGATACTGCTGCCTCCTCAGCAACATCAGCCATTTCCGAGGAAAGCTGGTGTCCATCAGGTCAAATAGGAATGGGAAATCCCTCTTGCCACAACTTCACACTCACACCAGAGTTGGCAGGACAGGCCGATGGACAGAGAAGCGTCTGCAAGGGTGTTAGAAAACAGACTTTAGATTTCCGTCAAATCCAGGAAGAATTACTTGCTCATCCCTTCAAAGTGAACTCTGAGTAGAAGGAGGGGATCCCAAGCTGCATTCCTGACATCTATGCTGCAAAGTCATCCAATGGGACATGTTACTGGACCAGCCTGTTACGAACAGAAACAGGACTTTGAGGTTATGCTGTTGGATTAGAATTAAGCTCAAAGAGTTAGTCCTTTGACGTGTTTTTGTTTGCAAGTGTTTTCACTGCTTCCCAGACAATGTCTCCAGCAAGCTAGCTGCTTGCTTCATTTGTTCTGTTCTGTTCTGTTCTGTTCTTTTTGATTCTGTTTTGTTTTGTTTTCTCAGCCAGGATTCTTAGAGAAATGAGATTAAAGTGATCATATTGTATGTCCACCCATCCCTCCCTCCCCTTCGCTTGTCCAGAGCTTTTACCTCGTCCAGCAGCTTGAATGAACTCGGTCCTAGGCGCAGTTGTGTCCAAGCCATTCTGTTCCTAGACGTGTTGTGAGAACAGACAGCTAAGTAGTGGGGAGGGGACGTGCTGCTGTCTGCAGTGTGACCTCAGCGCTTACCAAACAGTAGGGAATACACAGAGAAGGGCCTTAGGAGAACTTCAAGCCCCAGATATGTTTTATGTGGAAACCATATTTCCCAAGATAACACTGGACGCAACTGCATAATCAAAAGGGATTCATTTCTTGGTTCATTCAACTCCTAGGTTTTAGTTTTAAAACATGTCTGTCTTGGCTTAAAGCACTCTTCCAATCTCTATTTCCAGTTCCTAGGATTTCCTGAAATAGGGAATCCCATTTTTTTCTTTGTACACTCTCCCAGCCTCTTTGTTTTCCTCTCCCCAAGAAACTTAGCACTGCTCTCTTCATACTTGACAACTAGATATGGAGCTGTATCAGCCAGAAGGAAGTTTCCTTCACACTTTCTGCTTCTTACGGTATCTGGGCTCTTACCTTTACACTTACTCACCCTTCCTACATTAGCACAAAGAAAGCTGTTTGGGAGATCTGATGTCTTGTTTTCCAGAAACTGCCCTGAATCACCTTTACGAGAGCTGTCCCACGCTGCGAGCACAAGTCTTGCAGTCTGGCCAGATATTTGCCTTCTAAGTCAATAACCAAATCTGTTACAAAGGTAAGAACATGTAATTAATGGAAAGGAAATCCTTTTATTTTCATCACAGTTCACTTTTTTTAGTTAAGTTAAGAACATGTAATTAATGGAAAGGAAATCCTTTTATCCTTTTATTTTGATCCAAATTCACTTTTTTTTTTTTTTTTCTAGACCAAGAATGAACCGTGGAGAACCACCAAAACTCAGGTGAGAAATGAAATGACAAATGTTAAGGTCAGGCAGCTTGCCCACTGCCATTGCTACCCTGAAAGCAGATGGAGTGCATCTTCATACGCCACAGCCTGAGACACTAGTCGACAGGCCAGCCCGTGTGAGGAAGTCCATTGCTGCCTGAATTTTAACATGACAGGGGGACTCTTAAGCCTCTTGTTTATGCTTTAGTACTTGCGGTCTATGGGAGGACCACAGCACACTCTTCTCTGTCTCCCCTTATTTGTTGATCGTCTGTAGGAAGAAGAGAACGTGCAGAGGCCCTCACCCGTACATTGGGTCTGTTCTCACTCTGTGCAGCTCCATCATTGAGCAAAGTACCAACCTTGAGGCTTCTGTAAGGACTTGACACAAACTACAGAATACTACAATGAAGCATTCACAACAAAACCACATTTTTTTCCGCAGCCAAGCATCAAAACACTTACAGAAGGGCATGGTCCCTCTCTGTGCACCTCAAGGGGAGATCCACAAATCCTCACGTGGTTTCATCGCATCCAGCACCCTTCTCTGTGCCTCCCAGCTAAACGTGCACAGAGGCAGCTGTTGCCAAAGTGCTGTGGTGACACAATTCAGTTCTGTTTCTGAAGTCATCACCGCAGGCGCCTCCCAGTGACGGCACAACACTCTCTGTTGCTAATGCGTCTGTCTCAGAAACAGCTAGGGAAGTACCACTATGCCCAAACTGACTTGAATTAGAGTAGTTCCCAAATTGTTCTCTGCTCCCCTACATCTGTGGAAGGTGTGTGATCAATCTTTTCCTTGAGAAAGGACTACAGAGCAAAAGAGCTTGATTCTGAGACGTTGCCCGTCCTTGTAGAGCAGTTCACCTTTGATTTCCATGTCAGAAAAAAGAAGGTGAAATCAACAATTCCCTTCCTCTGAGCTGGGAATAGGAAAGAAGCCCAATTCTCCAGGAAGCCTTCAAAAGGAAACTCTGCATTTCTTTCTTAAACACCTTGTTTAATTTCTTGAAAGAAATCTTTCCCAGGACTTTGCAACTGCGGTGGTTCAAAGCGGGTGGGCAGCCGAGTTCCACCACGGCCGCTCTCTCACTCCCCCTCCTCAAAGGGAAAGGGGGAGAAAATACGATGCAAAGGGCTCCAGGGCTGAGATAAGGACAGGGCGATGGCTCAACAAGTATCGTGACGGGCAAAGCAGACTCAGCAGAGTGACCCTCAGGGTCCCTCCCTGCCCCTGCTCCCCGTGGGGTCCCTCCCATGGGATGCCGTCCTTCCCCAGCTGATCCCACACGGGCTGCCCACAGGCAGCAGCTCCTCAAGCACTGCTCCCACACGGCTCCGTCCCACGGGCTCCATCCATCCATCCATCCCCCAGGAGCAAACTGCTCCAGCACGGGTCCCCCACGGCTGGGCGGCAGCTCCCCCCAGCCCCCCTGCTCCTGCGGGGGCTCCTCTCCATGGCTGCAGCTGCGGCCCGGGGCCTGCTCCTGCGGGGGCTCTCCACAGGCCGCAGCCTCCTCCAGGCCACAGCCACCTGCTCCACCGGGGGCTCCTCCACCCACAGGGGGGCAGCAGCGTGGAGATCTGCTCCATGTGGGACCCATGGGTGCAGGGGGACAGCCTGCTCCACCAGGGGCCTCTCCCTGCACAGCCCGCAGGGGAACTGCTGCTGTGAGCCTGGAGCACCTCCTGCCTCCTGCTGCACTCACCTTGGGGGCTGCAGGGCTGCTTCTCACTCCTTGCTCTTCCAGCTTCTGTTGTGCAGCAGTATTTCCCCCTGCTTACATCTGCTCTCCCAGAGGTGCAAACAACATCGCTTATTGGCTCAGCTCTGGCAAGCGCCGGGGCCCTTTTGGAGCTATCTGGAGCTGGCTGTTGTCTGGACTGTTCTCACAGACGCCATCCCTGCAGGCCCCTGCTACCAAACCCTTGCCACGTAAATCCGATCGAAGTGTATGCAGCAATTACAAAGCCGCTGTGCTTTGGGCTGTCACGATCCTTCTGCAAGTGCAGGGGAGGTGCAGGGTTGCTTTGCATTTCCAAAAGGAGGAAGAAAGCCTCCAACCCCACTGGACCTCAGCCACTTGCAGGATCCAAGCAACGCTCCCCACTTTCAGTTATCTCCCTCCCATGCACACAGTGGGAGCAAGGTTGAACAAGCACATTTTTGAAAATGTTTATCTTAATGAAGAATAAAAGAAGTCTACAACACCCAATCCCTCTGTGCACCCAAGGCAAAAATCGTGGACTATTCTGCCTCAACACTATTTTCAGACCCAATTTGTCAAGTCATCTAGCAGAGGATTTCTCTCTTGTTCACTCACTAGCTTAGTAGAGCACCAGTTTACATAGGTGCTGGAGCAGATTCCTCAACCATCTGAAGGGACTTGATCCCAGAAAAGTTCAAAACTGCAGATGACTCATGATTTTGTGGTGAAGCATCTATTAAATGAGAGCTGTTCCGCTTAGGGCACAGTGAGACAGTGTGAGAAGAACCCTGTATCTCACTGATTGAGGCTTTATAACTCTACAGAATTGTCAGTCAACAATAAATGGAAAGTGCAGGAGATATGTTCTTTCTTCCTCCTTTCCCTGCCATACATTAGCAGAGAGATTGTGGTGGGATATAGGTTCAGAGCCTCACAGAAGAAGGATTTGAACCCAGGCTCTCCACAGTCTGCACCACTGCCTTCCTGATGGCTTTTGACTATTTTATTTTATTTTATTTTATTTTATTTTATTTTATTTTATTTTATTTTATTTTATTTTATTTTATTTTATTTTATTTTATTTTATTAGTATTATTCTTCTTCTTTTTCTGGGTGGTGTCTAAGTCTTGGGGGGAAGAACAAACTGTGGGAGGAGGGAATGCTACTACTGTCTGTGACAGTGGTGATTTCTGGACAGTGTTAGCAACAGAGCTTCTGCAGAGAAGAGAAAATGCCAGGCAGTCTCTGTTGGTATTCCATGTACTGAGTACTGAGTGCAGTTTTGGGCTCCACAGTATAAGAAAAAGACATAAACCTGTTAGAGAGTGTCGAAAGAAGGGCAACAAACAAGAGGGTCTCTTTTAACAGGGGGATTGAGGTTTGTGGCAAAGTTTTGGTAGCAATTTAGGGGCTGCACTGTGCTGGACACAGCAACAGACGCACCATAAGCCAAAGTCAGACAATAAGCCAAGGTGTGTTCACGTGTGGTTTACTGTGGTTTAACGTGGTTTACGTATAGAAGAAAGTTTTTGCCTAGTGGTGAGTATACTGCAGATTTGCTGCATTGTTCTAAATTAAATAGCAAGATAAGTGATGGCATCGTAGGCTGGGAAAATATTTCTAGAGTATCAGCGCATTTTGAGCATCATTTTAACTGTTTATGCAAACATGAAGATTATTAAAATCAGTGTTTATTTATGTCTGTATGTAAACAGGTGATCATGTTGTATAGCATGCAGTAAATGGTTTGTGAATGCTGCTTGAAGAATGAAAAGAGTAAGTCAGCTCCACAAGGAATAAATGAATTTTGTTTATTTGTGCAATGCAGAGATTAGAATTAGACCAACAGCATGGAACCAAAGTCTTGCTGTGTGCCTTTTATCTGTAGGACAGTTCATGGAGGCTTCAGCAGCCCTATCTGTTTTCTAGCAGTCTGAAATGTCCTCTGTGGTGCTGCACCCAGTTGAAAGCCTGCACTGATTGTGCTGAACTTTCCTAACAGGAGGCACGGGTCCTTCGTCGGACGCTGGCTGGGGATGTATGCTGCGATGCGGGCAGATGATGCTGGCCCAAGCACTGATCTGCAGACACTTAGGGAGAGGTGAGTGCTGGTCCTGAGGGAACTTCGGTATTGTCTGCAGACGCTTCTTCGTAAGTACTCCATTAAAAGCACAAACCCTGAATTTATTAGTGAGACTTTCTTTGATGCCCTGGTAACAGTTCCTAATGAATCAATTCATATTCAGCTGGGTGAAATCATCCCAGCCTGAAGCAGAGAAATAGGCATAGAAGGAGAACAAATGGGGAATCCTGTCGCCATTATTTTATAAACCTTTTAGTGTAACACCCAAGTTGAGGCCAAGGGAAAACCTGCCACCGTGGGACAGTGCTCTTACCCTTCTCTTCACTACTCACTTGTCAGCAGCACGAGGTCCAAACCCCCCTGGTGCAAGCTCTTAAGCATGCATGTCACATCCCAGGATGCTGCCAGTGGAGTGTTTGGACTTTCTGTATGGATCTTATGTTGTTATTTAATGGGTGCTTAGAAATCCAACAAGGTCTAAACACAGCCTGTACTTTTAAATAATCTTGGAAGCTCAGAGATACTGGAATGGCTATCAACACGCAGCATGATCCGTCAGAATATGTTTGCAGTTGATGTTTTTGTTTTGTTTTATTTTCCCTGTTTTGACAATCTAGCCTATGATGATAAAGGGCAGCTTGATGATAAATAACAAGCTTGGAATTCTAGGAGCTCTACACAAAATGTAAATATTCGAGATGAATTGAAATGTCTTTTAACATCTCATTATAAAGCTTTCTGCTGTCTAGACATTTGATCAGTGTAATGAAAACGTCACCATTTTTTATTCTATATCAATTTTTCCTTTCAGATTGGCAATGGGAAAAACACAAAAAACAACCAGAAGAATATCACAGAATCCTACGATGCTTTCTCGACAGGAAGGCTTGCTGTTATTCAATCCACCAGATGGGTAAGAACAAACATAAACTTTCAGGTTTTTTCCACTGAAATTTCTACTGTGTTGAATCACTAATTTGCAGTATGTTAATTCATAATTTTAAAAAGTGGATGTGAAGACAAGGTGTATGCTTATACAAAAATAAAAAGGTATGCAGATGGGCGCAAAGACTAGTAGTACAGAAACATTCCCTGAGACCTAAATAAAGCCATGTACTAGAATGTAGCTCTTGATAAACTCTGTAAGCCTTGGGTACCAGAGTCAGTAATGTTAGAATAGACAGTCTTGTAGCTTATTGCTGTAATTTGTAATAAAGGGCACTAACATTTGTTAACTTGTAATTCTCATTGTAGTTTAGAAGCCTTTTGTTTATTAAAGAAACTGGCACTCCCTAAGTTTTGAAAAGAGCATAGATTGAGAAAATAATTGTTATTGCTAAATACAGATTGCAGTTACTCTAGAATGTTTGACAGTCACAGTATTTACTGTATATTGTTCCCACATTCTTTATGGTCTCATTTTTCTTTGATTTTGTGTACGTGTGTCTTTTTTTCACTGTGAAAACAGCACAGGTGGGTGTTGGAGAGGGGAAGTCAATTGGAGAATGGTTTGGACCAAATACAGTTGCTCAAGTACTAAAGTAAGTGAGATCATACCAGTCTCATTCAGAACGTACTCCCCTGGGGCAGCCAAGAGAAGGCCCAGGCAGAGTTTTGAAGGCTGCATCTCCCCCTGTCCCACAGTCAGGAATGTACTTGCCATCTATTTACAAGTGCAGCATGGAATGTCATGCCACAGCTCGGTGTGCAGGTACTGAGTTGGGAATGGGTGACCTCTAAATTTTAATAAAGGAAGAGCCTGAGGAGAAGAAACTGCAGGAAAGTCTCCTGCTACGCCGTCTGCATGCCCTCACCAGTCACACCACAGATGTATATTCCTTTCTGCACAGTGGCACAGCTCTGGCAGGTCGAGAGTGCCACCGTGTAGGTCGGAGTGGTGGTGTGAAACATCAGAGAGAAGCCATCTCGGCTGAGGAGGGAACTGAGCTGCAATTCCTCCCTTTCTGAGCAGCAGTTCTGCCAGCAAGGCTACTGGATAAAGATGGGCAGCTCCTCATAGTCTGGGAGCCACACTGAAAGGAACTGAGGCTGCTCAGTTCTCCAGGGGTACGTGGAGGTGTCTTACCTCAGGCAGGGGCTAGGCTACAGGTCCTGCGAGCTCAGCAGCAAGTCTTTGACACCCTGGAACAGGCACATGATCTGAAGAGGGAGGGGAGCTGAAGCATGCCCTGGACTCCAGATCTTTCATGGCCAAGTTTTTCATGGTGAAACGCTCACCCCCATTTCTTTCTGGCTTATTTGAAACAGCTAATTCTGCCAGTGCAGCTTAAGAGTGTAGCTCCCTTCCCCAAAGGTTTGGATTTTGCAGAAGTGGACATAAAACTGTGTGCTGCTGTCTCCCACTGAAGTTTTGGTGCCCCAAACCCTTAGCTGATTTAGCTTTTAACGCCCCATTTCTGCTGTGCACGCAGGCTCAGGCAGAAGTAATTCCACTGAATTCAGTGGAATTTCTTAAGCAAAAAGTAATCTGCAAAACTGGCATAGGAATTTTTTTCTTTTCCAGATGAGAAAAGACACAATTGGGCAAGAACCCAGTGCAGAGACTGTCGAGTGCAATAAAAAGTAATAAACTTGATGTAGTTGAACTGTTACTGTCACTGCACTTAGCAGTAAGACAAAACAGTTTGCACATGGTGCAGCGCATATGTTTTTCCTGGTACCACTCAGTACCTATTTTTCTAAAGATATTAAACATTTAATGTTTAAAGTTTTCTTTTTCTTACATGGAGACTTTAAAAAATGCAGAAAGGATGTTTTTTCTTAAGAAAAAAAAAATAAATAAATGGTTCTGAGTGTAAAGCTACCCTTTTGATCCAACTAGTTTATATTAATTAGTACCTTAATGTTTTCTAGGAAGCTTGCTTTATTTGATGAATGGAATTCATTAGCAGTTTATGTATCTATGGGCAATACGGTGGTCATTGACGACATCAGGAAGTGACACCTCATCAGTTTTCTGGTAACAGTTTCTGATTTGACTCCATTTGCCAGCATGTATCTAAACATGAACAAATACTTGGGGGGCCATGGGTTTGTCTTGCAAGGGTAAGAAGAGGGAAGAAGGACATACAAACTCAGTTGTGTTTTTTTGATCCCTGATGCCAACTTCGTGCTCACATCACTGGATGTGAAGAGCTCCTTGAAGAATTTCTACTGTCATCATTGCTGCCATTTCATTTCTCTGGCGTTTTATAGGCAAAGCTTGACACTATTAATAACATTAATAGGACATGTCACTGCAGTCTTAAATTGTCATCCCCCAATCATTGATCTAACGTCTCACTTGGACGTGCCAGCACATACTGTCTGCTAGAATTACTTCTACTAAATAGCTGTAATTGCCATGCCCGGCTCGTTTTGTCTTGGGTGCCCTATAAAGATCCCTGGCAAACTAGCTTAATTCACTACTGAGAGGAAGATCTGCTTTGTGTTCCTCTGTGCGTTGACTGATTTCTAGTTTTATTCCCGCAGAAAAAATGTGCTGGTCCCCTCCTCAGAGCAGCAGCGCGTCCCACAGCAGTGCACATTTGCACAGAAGTGCTCTTGGCCGAAGCAAGAAGGCAGGAGGACTCTGCACAGGCTGGAAAGCCCTCTTGCTTATTATACCTCTACGACTAGGGATAAATCACATAAATCCCGTATATATTGATGCATTTAAAGTAAGGTTTTCTTTCAATTCATTGCTCGTTACTGTCAAATAAGTTTGGGTATCTGTGATGTCAGTAAAGAAATGAATGACAATTTCCTTTATTCCTTTTGAACTCCTAGGAATGCTTTAAGATGCCACAGTCTTTGGGAGCATTAGGAGGGAAACCAAATAATGCCTATTATTTCATAGGATTTTTAGGTAAGGAAAAAAGAAACTTATTCCAAATGTGCAGATGATCAAAAGAGAACATTTTTTGAAGGGGAAATAGTAAGGGGTCTAAGCGTGAACCTCTAGAAGTAAAGAAAGATGAGAATAGAATAAAATAAATGAAGAAGCATATCTAAAAGAGTTTAGAAACAGTATGAGATGATCCTTAACAGGAGCAGAAAGTTAACAGCAAAGCTAGGTGTAAAAATAAGTGATGACATCAACAAGAGCAACATACTGAGAATAGCTGATAGCATTTGACAAGTGTATTGGTCAAATGTCACTTTTATTTTCTTGTATTTCAAAACTGTTTCTGATAGCAGTATCTTTTTCACCTTTTGCATACCTTCTGTTATTAAGTATTGCTCTAATTAATTTAAAATGCATTCCTTCAGATTTCACCCCACTTTGGGCCAAAATTTTGCAACCCTATTTTGTCCTTTTGTAAAACCTAACCTGTTTTAGTTCGGCTTTTTTGTTCCAATTTCTGAATGAATGCCTAATGGGATTACAGATTGCATCTGTGAACATCCTGTACCTTTTAATCTGTCAAATGTTAGTGTTTACAACACTTGAGATTTAAAAAAAAAAAAAAAAAAAAGTACTGGATCTCACATGGAAAAATAAAAGTATGCGACAAAGATAGAATATAACCAACCAAAAAATTACAGTAATAGGTGACAATAGGAAGTTATACTAAATACCCTGTGGGAAACGCTGTGTCTAAACCTTCTGATTCTCTTAAAGAATCCCTAGCTGGAAAGTCTAGATTATACTGACTGCGATGGCAATCTAATTTCTATTTTACAGTTCTGGACCAAGTGCTTATTAATGTCACTTGCTTATTTTTAACATACGGCTTTTACCCATCCAGGCAATGAGCTGATCTATCTGGACCCTCACACCACTCAAAGCTTTGTAGATTCAGAAGAAAATGGCACGGTTGACGATGAGAGTTTCCACTGCCAGGAAGCCCCACATAGAATGAAGATCATGAATTTGGACCCTTCAGTAGCTTTAGTAAGTGTCAGGAAATCTGGAATGCATGTACTTTATCTCAAAGTAATGTCTCTCTACATTGGTAAGGGCAGCAATGCATCTCCTTGAACAGAACCAAGATCACAAAGCTGTCTTCTGTGATCAGCACATAGTAGTTTGTACATAACTACATCGAGAGTCTTAGGGCAAGTGGGGAGCTGTCTGTACTGTAGGGAGCTCGCTTTGTTTTCTTTACTGAGCAGCTTTTACTTCTTTCAAGAGGCATTATAATGGTCAGAGCAAGGAACTGAAACAGGTTTACGTGTTTTATTCTATCACTACTTTATGTTTGGTCACCTCTAGACAAGTTACTTAAACTTACTTTATATCATAAGTTGAAAATGTTTAAGTGGAATTATTGTATTTCACCCCAAATTACAAATACAAATGTATTATTTGTAATTCACCCAAAATGTCATGGGGGTACTGTGGTATTTGAAAAAGTTGGATCTGATCCCATGCCAGTATCCTGTGATTGGGTGATTGGCAGTTGTCACCAGTGGGATGTGTTTCTAAAGCTTTAAACAATCTGTAAAGATACCGGTATCTGTCATTCATTCACATACCTGTTTTTTAATACTGCTGCTTTTTAGAAAGTTCTTTTGTTTTGTTTTGTTTTAATACTTAACTACGTAACTGTGCAAAATGTGGCATGATGCAACGAGACAGACAAAATCATAATGAAGAGCAAATATTTTCAGTATAGATACCAGAATGGAAATGTTCCTTAGGTGGTCCATCATCTACAAGTTTTCAGCTTCTGCTGATACCTGGACTGTAGGAACTGGGTGGCGCTCCATGGAGGAGCACACAGGAGCTGCTGCTATTTTTTGCTTGACTATTTCGTTAGGGGTTTGCAGGGCCTTGTTCTCCCCGTGGGTTCTCTCCCTAGAGCTGCCACATATTTGGAGTCTTATATCTACTGATCGTACAGGGCATTACTGTATCAGAGGTCAAACCGCCTTACCTGCTGGTACCACATACCTACCATCTGCAAAGGTAAAACTCTGTGTGTTTGTTTTTTCCCCTAAGGGCTTCTTTTGCAAAGAAGAATGTGATTTTGATAACCGGTGTAGTCTTGTACAAAAGGTAAGAGTGGGAACTTAGCATCTCGATTTGTTCTTTATAAAGTCTGGTTTTTATTGTCTGTTTTTTGTAAAATTTTCCTTTGCATTTTCCTTTGTATACAAATTGTATGAGCCATGGAGAAGAATGCATTAAAGCATCAGGGTAAGGCAATACTACTGAATTGCTAATTGGAAATTGTTCAGCACTTTACCAGCCACAAACCCTGCCAGTTGGAAAATGGGTGTAAACATCCACACTTGAAGGTGTTACTGGGTGACACTTGCTTTTAACTTCTAATTCTCACTAAATGACTAAGGTTTAACTGCCATATTGTAGTGATGTATCAATGATTTGCTTCCTGATCCTTTTTTATTGTTTGACATAGTAGATTGCGTGTTCTAATTATGACTGTTAGTCCCTGCTATCTTAAAGATCTGATTCTGTAAGCGCTGCAGGCCTCTAGCTCCTGCTGATCTAGGGAGAACAGAAGGTGCTGGCTGCCACAGGAAACAGACTTGAGGATGTTTCTGCATGCAGCTGTTAAGCTAAGCACCAGACGTCTGAATGTAAAGTACCATCAACCTCTAAGGGCATTTATTTAAAAAAAAAAAATCATCTAAGGAAAACAGTTTGTAAATAACTGAAATACAGGACAGAAGGTAACTTCTCTTTGAAGAGGAATAGCGTTTGGCTTCAGGAACACCTTTTTTCCTGACCAAAACCTGTCCTTCAAAATCTGATGCGTTTTTTTTTTTTTTTCCCCTTTGGAGGAGCTGATAGATCTGTCTTTTGTGCTATTGATCAACAGAAAACTTGAGGAGAGTTCTATGCAAGCAACTTTCTTTTAAAAAGCAGAAAATATTGTACATTCCTAGTGTGCTTGCTACCTGTAAACAAAATTACAGGTTTGCAGATATCAAAGCTGATATCAAAAGATGATAAGACTGATAATTTGTAGTACAGTTCAAGAGATCTGTCTTCCAGATGTGTTTTAACTAGGGATGTATTACAGAGACCATGGTGCTTGGATTTCACAGTATGTCTGTATAAAGACCTTTTTTTCCTGATGGACATGCGTAATTAAAAAACACTTTCAATTAAGCAGACACGTTTTGTGTTTGAAGCGTCTCCCGAGCCAGCTTTTAAAATGAAAGCATTCTGTCCTCAGGAGATTCTAAAGCAGCAGAGTCTACGGATGTTTGAGCTGGTCCAGAAGCACCCGCCACACTGGCCTCCTTTCATACCTCCAACAAAACCAGAAGTGACAACCACAGGAGCAGGTAAGGCACCGATTAAAAGCCTAATTGTGCAATGTTATGTTCCTCGTTAGCAAATAAAAGAATAATCACAGGTAGAATAACTATCCTTTGTGAGTGTCAAGCAATATATAGCAGGCATGTATCCAAACAAGCCATACAATTGCTAGCACAGATTTTTTTTTTCACTCTTACAAAGTACTTTTCTGGAATGCGTCTTTCAAAGTTTTTTTTTTTAAGTGAACAAAATCAGGCATGTCTTTAGAAGCATTTTTTTCTTTATCTTTTTTTACAGAACTCATTGAATCTACTGACAAGCTATTTGAATTGGAAGAAGAATTTGAAATCCTGAGTGTGTGAAGGAAACTGTGGTGACTCTTCTGAGTGTTGAATATATTGGTAATATTATTGCATTGACTTAAACAGCCATGTTAGCCCCGAAGTGCCTGAAATTATGGATAACAGAGCACAGAAATCTAGTAGCATCCAAAACTCCAAGGGCAGTTTAACACACAAGCTTCCCCGGATGGAAAGGCAGTAAGAGATCTTGTGATAAGATGCTTAAAGGGAATCTCTTTTTAACGTACCTTACCTGGAGACAAACGGGCCTTTGAGATTAAGGCAAAAATACATGTATCACTGGGCACCATGTTTGGAGAAAGGGATAACCCAAATGGATATTTCTTGCTCTCATATAATAATGCAATAGTTTAGTTCTTCAAGCAAAACAGTCTTCAGTTCAGGAGGATGTTTACTTCTGTTCCCTCCTGTGGGCTGCGTCATAGGAAAAATACATTGTCTTGTTTAAAAGATTGACTGGATCAGGAGAAAATTGTTTCCTTGTTAAATATTTTAACATGTATTTGAGCAACCAGACTTTATTACAAAAATGTTTCTGTAAAAGGAACTATGTCTAATGGACACATTTTGCAATAGCCTTCCTGTTTCTGGGAGACCTCAAGAGGAACAGGAGCCTCAAATAGTTGATACAGATCACAACCACTGTTATAGTTATGGTATATTTCACCTTGACCTTAAAATTCAAATGATTAAAACTTAGGTTATTTCTTTCCGAGTTAAAACGAGTCAAAGGTGGTTTAACTGTACCTTATTTATTTTAGAATAGATTTACACAAGTTTCTCTGTTACAGCACTTTATCTGTGCATCTAATAAATTTCTTAAGCTTTTCTTAGGTTGTATGCTGCTATGTTTGGTTAATTTGTGTGAACTAAATATAAACCAGGTGATCTTAAAACTTAATATAGAAGCGTACACAGATTACTGAATTGTTGCTTTTTGACTTCTTGCCTTTTGAAATCTGTTTTGGTAGAAGTGCCTTAACCCTACAGGTTTATCAGAACAGCCTGGGCAGTTTTATTTCTAAGGCAGAGAATCTCTCTCTAGCAGCCATAAGAAAAACAGTTCAGAATAAAGAAAGGCAAAGATTTTTAATCCATGCTGAAGTTCCTTTTCACTATCAGACAGTCCCCCTTGTGGTCATGTTGTCATGCTAGTGTAATGAACATGAATTGCAGACTTTCATCTTCACCAATAAATGACAACATAGAGAAATACTGAATATTGTCTCCTCTCACTTGCACCTCTCGATCAGGGCCACTGTTTTTTCAAACAAAAGAGTTAACGAGATCCTATTGCATCTTGTTTAATGTTTATTAACTACAGTTTGGAAACCACAAACGTAGAAAAAAAATATCATTTCCTTATTTTATTAAAACATATATAAAACATATATAATATATATATATAACACATATTGTGTTGTAAAGCACACAATTCCCTACCAATGACAACAAAAACATCATCTAATTGAGCATGCAGTTTTCATTAACCTGTTTTTTTTTTCTTTTTTTTTTTACAAATACCCAACAACACATACACATGTGTTGTGTTGTGTTTTTTTCCATCATTTCTCACTGAAGCAATATCCATCCCGTATCAGATCTGTGTCATTACTCTAATTTTTGTTCCTAATGTACTTGAAAAACTTCTTAACTCTATTGATTGCAACAGTGGACTTTTTTCCCTCCGATCTTAACTCCATTTATCAATTACTTATTCTCTTAAAATTCTGCTTTTAAGAGATGGTTAGGTATTCACCATCTCTCACTCTTATTTATAGATTTTCTTTTCTTTTTCAGTAGTTCAGCCCTAGTCAACTCGGAGGTGTCATGTATTTGGCAATTTTATTTATGGTAGCACTCCCCTCCCCTCCCCTCCCCTCCCCTCCCCTCCCCTCCCCTCCCCTCCCCTCCCCTCCCCTCCCCTCCCCTCCCCTCCCCTCCCCTCCCCTCCCCTCCCCTCTTTTGCCTCCTCTCCCCAATTTTGCCTCCCCTCCCCTCCCCCCCATCCCCTCCCCTCCCGTCTCCTCCCCTCCCCTACACCCCCTCCCCTATTCTCCCTGTCCCTATACTCTGCTACACTCCCCTCCCCTATACTACCCTACACACTCCTACACTCCCCTCCCCTATCCTACCCTAAACTCCCGTTCGCTACACTACCCTACATTACCCTATGCCCCCCTCCCCTACACTCTCCTACACTCCCCTCCCGTATCCTACCCTACACTCCCCTAAACTCCGATCCCCTACACTACCCTATACTCTCCTATGCTCCCCTCCCCTCTAACACGCTACACTACGCTATGCTACCCTACCCTACCCTACCCTACCCTACCCTACCCTACCCTACCCTACCCTACCCTACCCTACCCTACCCTACCCTACCCTACCCTACCCTACCCTACCCTACCCTACCCCACCCTATCCTATCCTATCCTATCCTACCCTATCCTATCCTATCCTATCCTATCCTATCCTATCCTATCCTATCCTATCCTATCCTATCCTATCCTACCCTCCCCCCTGCCCTCCCCTCCCCTCCCCTCCCTTCCTTTTATTCCCTCCCCTTCCCTCCCCTCTTGTCTTCTTCTCTCCTCTCTTCTTTCTTTCGGGTAACTTCAAATCGCTTCAGTCGTTCTCATAGCTCCTGTCCCTGGCTGATTCACGGGAACCCATCAGCAGCAACCAGAAGCGCTCCAGCTGCTGTGTCACTGGTCGAGCAACAGTCTCCAACTGGGAATCGCTGACTTCGTTGTGTGGCTCAGACAGGTGCCTTGCAGTTCCACCGTGGCCTGGACGTTTCCTCTTGCTGTGTCCCCACCTACAGCGCACTTCTGCTTAGAAGCAGCAGCAGGCTTTGCAAGATGTCCCACTCCTTCCATTTTCAGTGGTTTAGCTTGGCTAGCCGGGTGGTGTCTGTCAATAGAAGACAACAACGAGATTTGGGTTAGAAACAGCTAACTGAGTAGTTCCTTTGCACAAGGGCAAGGAATATCTACCCCTTCCTACTGGAGGCTGCAGTGTCAGAGATAATGACGGGTCCTTCCGAGAGCTTTGAAATATCCCTTGGGGATGCTGAGTCCAGAGGACCAGAGCAAACCTGTCTAAAGTACACCGTGGAATCACTCGGAATGACTTCCTAGCAGAAGCATGTGTCTGATACGGCTTCAGCTGCTTGCAGTGTTCTTCTTCACCTCCTACCTAAATTCAGATGAGAGATCTCAATGAAGATGGAAAGGTTGAGAAATAGAGAAATCACTGATGTGCTTTGAGAACTTCTAAGGACTGAGTACTGCATCAATCCCATGTTGTAACATTAAGGATTGGTTAGAAAAGCAAACGTTAAAAACAAGGAAAGGGGAAGAACAAGTAAGCTTTCTTAAAGTATCTATTCTATTTAAGGTATCTTTAAAGAAGTAAATAAGTACTGAAATATATATGCAGATAGAGAGAGAGAGAGAGAGAGAGAGAAAGAGAGAGATACAGAAACCTAAGAGTCTGCTGTGCAGGTTAGCTTCTTGCTCTCTTTTCTAAAAGTCACAGTGAATGCAGCATCTGTGTGCGTTACAAGCATTACCCTCAGTCCAGCACAGGTACACACGAGAGGTCAGCCTGCAGGTTGCGGAGGCAAAGCAACTGCTCTGGCTGGATGTGAAGAGCCAAGACAGAAGTTGCTGTCAGGGAAAAGATACACAGAGGGGATGAAAAAGACGGAGTGTGCTTCCGACCTTCACAACTTCTAAGCAAGCGGAGATGAGGTTGTGGAAGAAGCAAATAAGCTGTTGATCTAGAAGCAGCCTGAAGATTGTCCTTAAGCAGGGCCTTGCATTCTTCATTTTTACAGCATTGCTTGCCTTCAAGTGCACGACGATGATTTTATGAACTTTCTACCACTACAGAAATGCACCGGATTCTTTCACAAAACTTACGGGTGGTACTTGGCAATATTGGTCAGCATTCTCTATTTCCTTCTTCATCTCAATTCTCTTTTGGCCTGTGAAGCTTTCCAGATCAGAGGAGAAGATCCACGGTAATACGGAGCTTTGGATACTGCAAAGGAAACGAAGAATCCTACTGACAACTCTTTTCAACCTCGCCTGCAAGCATCACAGAAAAGAACACCGAAAGAACACCGCTTTATCATGGGAAGCATAAATTGGAGCATAGGTGTCCTATAGCTGAAGCGAGGTGAAGCAGGTTCCACACAAGGTGAAGGAGCACACCCATAAGCATTTCCATAAAGCCGTGTTTTCAAACAAAGGGTTAAGATTTAGATTTTCTTACAAGTGAAGAATGAAGAAATAAAAGAAAAAGAAAATTACCAGGACATCCAGTTTTCCTCTAGCTTGCTTTGCTTCTTTCCGAATCTGAGTCTGGAGTGACAGTCAGGGAGCAGCGTTGTGCAGAAATGCCAAAGCGTCCCCAGCTGGTTGTACCTTCATCAGCAAGGGCTTTGATACTGCTGCCTCCTCAGCAACATCAGCCATTTCCGAGGAAAGCTGGTGTCCATCAGGTCAAATAGGAATGGGAAATCCCTCTTGCCACAACTTCACACTCACACCAGAGTTGGCAGGACAGGCCGATGGACAGAGAAGCGTCTGCAAGAGTGTTAGAAAACAGACTTTAGATTTCCGTCAACCCAGGAAGAATTACTTGCTCATCCCTTCAAAGTGAACTCTGAGTAGAAGGAGGGGATCCCAAGCTGCATTCCTGACATCTATGCTGCAAAGTCATCCAATGGGACATGTTACTGTAGCAGCCTGTTACGAACAGAAACAGGACTTTGAGGTTATGCTGTTGGATTAGAATTAAGCTCAAAGAGTTAGTCCTTTGACGTGTTTTTGTTTGCAAGTGTTTTCACTGCTTCCCAGACAATGTCTCCAGCAAGCTAGCTGCTTGCTTCATTTGTTCTGTTCTGTTCTGTTCTGTTCTTTTTGATTCTGTTTTGTTTTGTTTTCTCAGCCAGGATTCTTAGAGAAATGAGATTAAAGTGATCATATTGTATGTCCACCCATCCCTCCCTCCCCTTCGCTTGTCCAGAGCTTTTACCTCGTCCAGCAGCTTGAATGAACTCGGTCCTAGGCGCAGTTGTGTCCAAGCCATTCTGTTCCTAGACGTGTTGTGAGAACAGACAGCTAAGTAGTGGGGAGGGGACGTGCTGCTGTCTGCAGTGTGACCTCAGCGCTTACCAAACAGTAGGGAATACACAGAGAAGGGCCTTAGGAGAACTTCAAGCCCCAGATATGTTTTATGTGGAAACCATATTTCCCAAGATAACACTGGACGCAACTGCATAATCAAAAGGGATTCATTTCTTGGTTCATTCAACTCCTAGGTTTTAGTTTTAAAACATGTCTGTCTTGGCTTAAAGCACTCTTCCAATCTCTATTTCCAGTTCCTAGGATTTCCTGAAATAGGGAATCCCATTTTTTTCTTTGTACACTCTCCCAGCCTCTTTGTTTTCCTCTCCCCAAGAAACTTAGCACTGCTCTCTTCATACTTGACAACTAGATATGGAGCTGTATCAGCCAGAAGGAAGTTTCCTTCACACTTTCTGCTTCTTACGGTATCTGGGCTCTTACCTTTACACTTACTCACCCTTCCTACATTAGCACAAAGAAAGCTGTTTGGGAGATCTGATGTCTTGTTTTCCAGAAACTGCCCTGAATCACCTTTACGAGAGCTGTCCCACGCTGCGAGCACAAGTCTTGCAGTCTGGCCAGATATTTGCCTTCTAAGTCAATAACCAAATCTGTTACAAAGGTAAGAACATGTAATTAATGGAAAGGAAATCCTTTTATCCTTTTATTTTGATCCAAATTCACTTTTTTTTTTTTTTTCTAGACCAAGAATGAATCGTGGAGAACCACCAAAACTCAGGTGAGAAATGAAATGACAAATGTTAAGGTCAGGCAGCTTGCCCACTGCCATTGCTACCCTGAAAGCAGATGGAGTGCATCTTCATACGCCACAGCCTGAGACACTAGTCGACAGGCCAGCCCGTGTGAGGAAGTCCATTGCTGCCTGAATTTTAACATGACAGGGGGACTCTTAAGCCTCTTGTTTATGCTTTAGTACTTGCGGTCTATGGGAGGACCACAGCACACTCTTCTCTGTCTCCCCTTATTTGTTGATCGTCTGTAGGAAGAAGAGAACGTGCAGAGGCCCTCACCCGTACATTGGGTCTGTTCTCACTCTGTGCAGCTCCATCATTGAGCAAAGTACCAACCTTGAGGCTTCTGTAAGGACTTGACACAAACTACAGAATACTACAATGAAGCATTCACAACAAAACCACATTTTTTTCCGCAGCCAAGCATCAAAACACTTACAGAAGGGCATGGTCCCTCTCTGTGCACCTCAAGGGGAGATCCACAAATCCTCACGTGGTTTCATCGCATCCAGCACCCTTCTCTGTGCCTCCCAGCTAAACGTGCACAGAGGCAGCTGTTGCCAAAGTGCTGTGGTGACACAATTCAGTTCTGTTTCTGAAGTCATCACCGCAGGCGCCTCCCAGTGACGGCACAACACTCTCTGTTGCTAATGCGTCTGTCTCAGAAACAGCTAGGGAAGTACCTCTATGCCCAAACTGACTTGAATTAGAGTAGTTCCCAAATTGTTCTCTGCTCCCCTACATCTGTGGAAGGTGGGTGATCAATCTTTTCCTTGAGAAAGGACTACAGAGCAAAAGAGCTTGATTCTGAGACGTTGCCCGTCCTTGTAGAGCAGTTCACCTTTGATTTCCATGTCAGAAAAAAGAAGGTGAAATCAACAATTCCCTTCCTCTGAGCTGGGAATAGGAAAGAAGCCCAATTCTCCAGGAAGCCTTCAAAAGGAAACTCTGCATTTCTTTCTTAAACACCTTGTTTAATTTCTTGAAAGAAATCTTTCCCAGGACTTTGCAACTGCGGTGGTTCGAAGCGGGTGGGCAGCCGAGTTCCACCACGGCCGCTCTCTCACTCCCCCTCCTCAAAGGGAAAGGGGGAGAAAATACGATGCAAAGGGCTCCAGGGCTGAGATAAGGACAGGGCGATGGCTCAACAAGTATCGTGACGGGCAAAGCAGACTCAGCAGAGTGACCCTCAGGGTCCCTCCCTGCCCCTGCTCCCCGTGGGGTCCCTCCCATGGGATGCCGTCCTTCCCCAGCTGATCCCACACGGGCTGCCCACAGGCAGCAGCTCCTCAAGCACTGCTCCCACACGGCTCCGTCCCACGGGCTCCATCCATCCATCCATCCCCCAGGAGCAAACTGCTCCAGCACGGGTCCCCCACGGCTGGGCGGCAGCTCCCCCCAGCCCCCCTGCTCCTGCGGGGGCTCCTCTCCATGGCTGCAGCTGCGGCCCGGGGCCTGCTCCTGCGGGGGCTCTCCACAGGCCGCAGCCTCCTCCAGGCCACAGCCACCTGCTCCACCGGGGGCTCCTCCACCCACAGGGGGGCAGCAGCGTGGAGATCTGCTCCATGTGGGACCCATGGGTGCAGGGGGACAGCCTGCTCCACCAGGGGCCTCTCCCTGCACAGCCCGCAGGGGAACTGCTGCTGTGAGCCTGGAGCACCTCCTGCCTCCTGCTGCACTCACCTTGGGGGCTGCAGGGCTGCTTCTCACTCCTTGCTCTTCCAGCTTCTGTTGTGCAGCAGTATTTCCCCCTGCTTACATCTGCTCTCCCAGAGGTGCAAACAACATCGCTTATTGGCTCAGCTCTGGCAAGCGCCGGGGCCCTTTTGGAGCTATCTGGAGCTGGCTGTTGTCTGGATTGTTCTCACAGACGCCATCCCTGCAGGCCCCTGCTACCAAACCCTTGCCACGTAAATCCGATCGAAGTGTATGCAGCAATTACAAAGCCGCTGTGCTTTGGGCTGTCACGATCCTTCTGCAAGTGCAGGGGAGGTGCAGGGTTGCTTTGCATTTCCAAAAGGAGGAAGAAAGCCTCCAACCCCACTGGACCTCAGCCACTTGCAGGATCCAAGCAACGCTCCCCACTTTCAGTTATCTCCCTCCCATGCACACAGTGGGAGCAAGGTTGAACAAGCACATTTTTGAAAATGTTTATCTTAATGAAGAATAAAAGAAGTCTACAACACCCAATCCCTCTGTGCACCCAAGGCAAAAATCGTGGACTATTCTGCCTCAACACTATTTTCAGACCCAATTTGTCAAGTCATCTAGCAGAGGATTTCTCTCTTGTTCACTCACTAGCTTAGTAGAGCACCAGTTTACATAGGTGCTGGAGCAGATTCCTCAACCATCTGAAGGGACTTGATCCCAGAAAAGTTCAAAACTGCAGATGACTCATGATTTTGTGGTGAAGCATCTATTAAATGAGAGCTGTTCCGCTTAGGGCACAGTGAGACAGTGTGAGAAGAACCCTGTATCTCACTGATTGAGGCTTTATAACTCTACAGAATTGTCAGTCAACAATAAATGGAAAGTGCAGGAGATATGTTCTTTCTTCCTCCTTTCCCTGCCATACATTAGCAGAGAGATTGTGGTGGGATATAGGTTCAGAGCCTCACAGAAGAAGGATTTGAACCCAGGCTCTCCACAGTCTGCACCACTGCCTTCCTGATGGCTTTTGACTATTTTATTTTATTTTATTTTATTTTATTTTATTTTATTTTATTTTATTTTATTTTATTTTATTTTATTTTATTTTATTAGTATTATTATTCTTCTTTTTCTGGGTGGTGTCTAAGTCTTGGGGGGAAGAACAAACTGTGGGAGGAGGGAATGCTACTACTGTCTGTGACAGTGGTGATTTCTGGACAGTGTTAGCAACAGAGCTTCTGCAGAGAAGAGAAAATGCCAGGCGGTCTCTGTTGGTATTCCATGTACTGAGTACTGAGTGCAGTTTTGGGCTCCACAGTATAAGAAAAAGACATAAACCTGTTAGAGAGTGTCGAAAGAAGGGCAACAAACAAGAGGGTCTCTTTTAACAGGGGGATTGAGGTTTGTGGCAAGGTTTTGGTAGCAATTTAGGGGCTGCACTGTGCTGGACACAGCAACAGACGCACCATAAGCCAAAGTCAGACAATAAGCCAAGGTGTGTTTACGTGTGGTTTACTGTGGTTTAACGTGGTTTACGTATAGAAGAAAGTTTTCGCCTATTGGTGAGTATACTGCAGATTTGCTGCATTGTTCTAAATTAAATAGCAAGATAAGTGATGGCATCGTAGGCTGGGAAAATATTTCTAGAGTATCAGCGCATTTTGAGCATCATTTTAACTGTTTATGCAAACATGAAGATTATTAAAATCAGTGTTTATTTATGTCTGTATGTAAACAGGTGATCATGTTGTATAGCATGCAGTAAATGGTTTGTGAATGCTGCTTGAAGAATGAAAAGAGTAAGTCAGCTCCACAAGGAATAAATGAATTTTGTTTATTTGTGCAATGCAGAGATTAGAATTAGACCAACAGCGTGGAACCAAAGTCTTGCTGTGTGCCTTTTATCTGTAGGACAGTTCATGGAGGCTTCAGCAGCCCTATCTGTTTTCTAGCAGTCTGAAATGTCCTCTGTGGTGCTGCACCCAGTTGAAAGCCTGCACTGATTGTGCTGAACTTTCCTAACAGGAGGCACGGGTCCTTCGTCGGACGCTGGCTGGGGATGTATGCTGCGATGCGGGCAGATGATGCTGGCCCAAGCACTGATCTGCAGACACTTAGGGAGAGGTGAGTGCTGGTCCTGAGGGAACTTCGGTATTGTCTGCAGACGCTTCTTCGTAAGTACTCCATTAAAAGCACAAACCCTGAATTTATTAGTGAGACTTTCTTTGATGCCCTGGTAACAGTTCCTAATGAATCAATTCATATTCAGCTGGGTGAAATCATCCCAGCCTGAAGCAGAGAAATAGGCATAGAAGGAGAACAAATGGGGAATCCTGTCGCCATTATTTTATAAACCTTTTAGTGTAACACCCAAGTTGAGGCCAAGGGAAAACCTGCCACCGTGGGACAGTGCTCTTACCCTTCTCTTCACTACTCACTTGTCAGCAGCACGAGGTCCAAACCCCCCTGGTGCAAGCTCTTAAGCATGCATGTCACATCCCAGGATGCTGCCAGTGGAGTGTTTGGACTTTCTGTATGGATCTTATGTTGTTATTTAATGGGTGCTTAGAAATCCAACAAGGTCTAAACACAGCCTGTACTTTTAAATAATCTTGGAAGCTCAGAGATACTGGAATGGCTATCAACACGCAGCATGATCCGTCAGAATATGTTTGCAGTTGATGTTTTTGTTTTGTTTTATTTTCCCTGTTTTGACAATCTAGCCTATGATGATAAAGGGCAGCTTGATGATAAATAACAAGCTTGGAATTCTAGGAGCTCTACACAAAATGTAAATATTCGAGATGAATTGAAATGTCTTTTAACATCTCATTATAAAGCTTTCTGCTGTCTAGACATTTGATCAGTGTAATGAAAACGTCACCATTTTTTATTCTATATCAATTTTTCCTTTCAGATTGGCAATGGGAAAAACACAAAAAACAACCAGAAGAATATCACAGAATCCTACGATGCTTTCTCGACAGGAAGGCTTGCTGTTATTCAATCCACCAGATGGGTAAGAACAAACATAAACTTTCAGGTTTTTTCCACTGAAATTTCTACTGTGTTGAATCACTAATTTGCAGTATGTTAATTCATAATTTTAAAAAGTGGATGTGAAGACAAGGTGTATGCTTATACAAAAATAAAAAGGTATGCAGATGGGCGCAAAGACTAGTAGTACAGAAACATTCCCTGAGACCTAAATAAAGCCATGTACTAGAATGTAGCTCTTGATAAACTCTGTAAGCCTTGGGTACCAGAGTCAGTAATGTTAGAATAGACAGTCTTGTAGCTTATTGCTGTAATTTGTAATAAAGGGCACTAACATTTGTTAACTTGTAATTCTCATTGTAGTTTAGAAGCCTTTTGTTTATTAAAGAAACTGGCACTCCCTAAGTTTTGAAAAGAGCATAGATTGAGAAAATAATTGTTATTGCTAAATACAGATTGCAGTTACTCTAGAATGTTTGACAGTCACAGTATTTACTGTATATTGTTCCCACATTCTTTATGGTCTCATTTTTCTTTGATTTTGTGTACGTGTGTCTTGTTTTCACTGTGAAAACAGCACAGGTGGGTGTTGGAGAGGGGAAGTCAATTGGAGAATGGTTTGGACCAAATACAGTTGCTCAAGTACTAAAGTAAGTGAGATCATACCAGTCTCATTCAGAACGTACTCCCCTGGGGCAGCCAAGAGAAGGCCCAGGCAGAGTTTTGAAGGCTGCATCTCCCCCTGTCCCACAGTCAGGAATGTACTTGCCATCTATTTACAAGTGCAGCATGGAATGTCATGCCACAGCTCGGTGTGCAGGTACTGAGTTGGGAATGGGTGACCTCTAAATTTTAATAAAGGAAGAGCCTGAGGAGAAGAAACTGCAGGAAAGTCTCCTGCTACGCCGTCTGCATGCCCTCACCAGTCACACCACAGATGTATATTCCTTTCTGCACAGTGGCACAGCTCTGGCAGGTCGAGAGTGCCACCGTGTAGGTCGGAGTGGTGGTGTGAAACATCAGAGAGAAGCCATCTCGGCTGAGGAGGGAACTGAGCTGCAATTCCTCCCTTTCTGAGCAGCAGTTCTGCCAGCAAGGCTACTGGATAAAGATGGGCAGCTCCTCATAGTCTGGGAGCCACACTGAAAGGAACTGAGGCTGCTCAGTTCTCCAGGGGTACGTGGAGGTGTCTTACCTCAGGCAGGGGCTAGGCTACAGGTCCTGCGAGCTCAGCAGCAAGTCTTTGACACCCTGGAACAGGCACATGATCTGAAGAGGGAGGGGAGCTGAAGCATGCCCTGGACTCCAGATCTTTCATGGCCAAGTTTTTCATGGTGAAACGCTCACCCCCATTTCTTTCTGGCTTATTTGAAACAGCTAATTCTGCCAGTGCAGCTTAAGAGTGTAGCTCCCTTCCCCAAAGGTTTGGATTTTGCAGAAGTGGACATAAAACTGTGTGCTGCTGTCTCCCACTGAAGTTTTGGTGCCCCAAACCCTTAGCTGATTTAGCTTTTAACGCCCCATTTCTGCTGTGCACGCAGGCTCAGGCAGAAGTAATTCCACTGAATTCAGTGGAATTTCTTAAGCAAAAAGTAATCTGCAAAACTGGCATAGGAATTTTTTTCTTTTCCAGATGAGAAAAGACACAATTGGGCAAGAACCCAGTGCAGAGACTGTCGAGTGCAATAAAAAGTAATAAACTTGATGTAGTTGAACTGTTACTGTCACTGCACTTAGCAGTAAGACAAAACAGTTTGCACATGGTGCAGCGCATATGTTTTTCCTGGTACCACTCAGTACCTATTTTTCTAAAGATATTAAACATTTAATGTTTAAAGTTTTCTTTTTCTTACATGGAGACTTTAAAAAATGCAGAAAGGATGTTTTTTCTTAAGAAAAAAAAAATAAATAAATGGTTCTGAGTGTAAAGCTACCCTTTTGATCCAACTAGTTTATATTAATTAGTACCTTAATGTTTTCTAGGAAGCTTGCTTTATTTGATGAATGGAATTCATTAGCAGTTTATGTATCTATGGGCAATACGGTGGTCATTGACGACATCAGGAAGTGACACCTCATCAGTTTTCTGGTAACAGTTTCTGATTTGACTCCATTTGCCAGCATGTATCTAAACATGAACAAATACTTGGGGGGCCATGGGTTTGTCTTGCAAGGGTAAGAAGAGGGAAGAAGGACATACAAACTCAGTTGTGTTTTTTTGATCCCTGATGCCAACTTCGTGCTCACATCACTGGATGTGAAGAGCTCCTTGAAGAATTTCTACTGTCATCATTGCTGCCATTTCATTTCTCTGGCGTTTTATAGGCAAAGCTTGACACTATTAATAACATTAATAGGACATGTCACTGCAGTCTTAAATTGTCATCCCCCAATCATTGATCTAACGTCTCACTTGGACGTGCCAGCACATACTGTCTGCTAGAATTACTTCTACTAAATAGCTGTAATTGCCATGCCCGGCTCGTTTTGTCTTGGGTGCCCTATAAAGATCCCTGGCAAACTAGCTTAATTCACTACTGAGAGGAAGATCTGCTTTGTGTTCCTCTGTGCGTTGACTGATTTCTAGTTTTATTCCCGCAGAAAAAATGTGCTGGTCCCCTCCTCAGAGCAGCAGCGCGTCCCACAGCAGTGCACATTTGCACAGAAGTGCTCTTGGCCGAAGCAAGAAGGCAGGAGGACTCTGCACAGGCTGGAAAGCCCTCTTGCTTATTATACCTCCACGACTAGGGATAAATCACATAAATCCCGTATATATTGATGCATTTAAAGTAAGGTTTTCTTTCAATTCATTGCTCGTTACTGTCAAATAAGTTTGGGTATCTGTGATGTCAGTAAAGAAATGAATGACAATTTCCTTTATTCCTTTTGAACTCCTAGGAATGCTTTAAGATGCCACAGTCTTTGGGAGCATTAGGAGGGAAACCAAATAATGCCTTTTATTTCATAGGATTTTTAGGTAAGGAAAAAAGAAACTTATTCCAAATGTGCAGATGATCAAAAGAGAACATTTTTTGAAGGGGAAATAGTAAGGGGTCTAAGCGTGAACCTCTAGAAGTAAAGAAAGATGAGAATAGAATAAAATAAATGAAGAAGCATATCTAAAAGAGTTTAGAAACAGTATGAGATGATCCTTAACAGGAGCAGAAAGTTAACAGCAAAGCTAGGTGTAAAAATAAGTGATGACATCAACAAGAGCAACATACTGAGAATAGCTGATAGCATTTGACAAGTGTATTGGTCAAATGTCACTTTTATTTTCTTGTATTTCAAAACTGTTTCTGATAGCAGTATCTTTTTCACCTTTTGCATACCTTCTGTTATTAAGTATTGCTCTAATTAATTTAAAATGCATTCCTTCAGATTTCACCCCACTTTGGGCCAAAATTTTGCAACCCTATTTTGTCCTTTTGTAAAACCTAACCTGTTTTAGTTAGGCTTTTTTGTTCCAATTTCTGAATGAATGCCTAATGGGATTACAGATTGCATCTGTGAACATCCTGTACCTTTTAATCTGTCAAATGTTAGTGTTTACAACACTTGAGATTTAAAAAAAAAAAAAAAAAAAAAGTACTGGATCTCACATGGAAAAATAAAAGTATGTGACAAAGATAGAACATAACCAACCAAAAAATTACAGTAATAGGTGACAATAGGAAGTTATACTAAATACCCTGTGGGAAACGCTGTGTCTAAACCTTCCGATTCTCTTAAAGAATCCCTAGCTGGAAAGTCTAGATTATACTGACTGCGATGGCAATCTAATTTCTATTTTACAGTTCTGGACCAAGTGCTTATTAATGTCACTTGCTTATTTTTAACATACGGCTTTTATCCATCCAGGCAATGAGCTGATCTATCTGGACCCTCACACCACTCAAAGCTTTGTAGATTCAGAAGAAAATGGCACGGTTGACGATGAGAGTTTCCACTGCCAGGAAGCCCCACATAGAATGAAGATCATGAATTTGGACCCTTCAGTAGCTTTAGTAAGTGTCAGGAAATCTGGAATGCATGTACTTTATCTCAAAGTAATGTCTCTCTACATTGGTAAGGGCAGCAATGCATCTCCTTGAACAGAACCAAGATCACAAAGCTGTCTTCTGTGATCAACACATAGTAGTTTGTACATAACTACATGGAGAATCTTAGGGCAAGTGGGGAGCTGTCTGTACTGTAGGAGCTCGCTTTGTTTTCTTTACTGAGCAGCTTTTACTTCTTTCAAGAGGCATTATAATGGTCAGAGCAAGGAACTGAAACAGGTTTACGTGTTTTATTCTATCACTACTTTATGTTTGGTCACCTCTAGACAAGTTACTTAAACTTACTTTATATCATAAGTTGAAAATGTTTAAGTGGAATTATTGTATTTCACCCCAAATTACAAATACAAATGTATTATTTGTAATTCACCCAAAATGTCATGGGGGTACTGTGGTATTTGAAAAAGTTGGATCTGATCCCATGCCAGTATCCTGTGATTGGGTGATTGGCAGTTGTCACCAGTGGGATGTGTTTCTAAAGCTTTAAACAATCTGTAAAGATACCGGTATCTGTCATTCATTCACATACCTGTTTTTTAATACTGCTGCTTTTTAGAAAGTTCTTTTGTTTTGTTTTGTTTTAATACTTAACTACGTAACTGTGCAAAATGTGGCATGATGCAACGAGACAGACAAAATCATAATGAAGAGCAAATATTTTCAGTATAGATACCAGAATGGAAATGTTCCTTAGGTGGTCCATCATCTACAAGTTTTCAGCTTCTGCTGATACCTGGACTGTAGGAACTGGGTGGCGCTCCATGGAGGAGCACACAGGAGCTGCTGCTATTTTTTGCTTGACTATTTCGTTAGGGGTTTGCAGGGCCTTGTTCTCCCCGTGGGTTCTCTCCCTAGAGCTGCCACATATTTGGAGTCTTATATCTACTGATCGTACAGAGCATTACTGTATCAGAGGTCAAACCGCCTTACCTGCTGGTACCACATACCTACCATCTGCAAAGGTAAAACTCTGTGTGTTTGTTTTTTCCCCTAAGGGCTTCTTTTGCAAAGAAGAATGTGATTTTGATAACCGGTGTAGTCTTGTACAAAAGGTAAGAGTGGGAACTTAGCATCTCGATTTGTTCTTTATAAAGTCTGGTTTTTATTGTCTGGTTTTTGTAAAATTTTCCTTTGCATTTTCCTTTGTATACAAATTGTATGAGCCATGGAGAAGAATGCATTAAAGCATCAGGGTAAGGCAATACTACTGAATTGCTAATTGGAAATTGTTCAGCACTTTACCAGCCACAAACCCTGCCAGTTGGAAAATGGGTGTAAACATCCACACTTGAAGGTGTTACTGGGTGACACTTGCTTTTAACTTCTAATTCTCACTAAATGACTAAGGTTTAACTGCCATATTGTAGTGATGTATCAATGATTTGCTTCCTGATCCTTTTTTATTGTTTGACATAATAGATTGCGTGTTCTAATTATGACTGTTAGTCCCTGCTATCTTAAAGATCTGATTCTGTAAGCGCTGCAGGCCTCTAGCTCCTGCTGATCTAGGGAGAACAGAAGGTGCTGGCTGCCACAGGAAACAGACTTGAGGATGTTTCTGCATGCAGCTGTTAAGCTAAGCACCAGACGTCTGAATGTAAAGTACCATCAACCTCTAAGGGCATTTATTTAAAAAAAAAAAATCATCTAAGGAAAACAGTTTATAAATAACTGAAATACAGGACAGAAGGTAACTTCTCTTTGAAGAGGAATAGCGTTTGGCTTCAGGAACACCTTTTTTCCTGACCAAAACCTGTCCTTCAAAATCTGATGCGTTTTTTTTTTTTTTTTCCCCTTTGGAGGAGCTGATAGATCTGTCTTTTGTGCTATTGATCAACAGAAAACTTGAGGAGAGTTCTATGCAAGCAACTTTCTTTTAAAAAGCAGAAAATATTGTACATTCCTAGTGTGCTTGCTACCTGTAAACAAAATTACAGGTTTGCAGATATCAAAGCTGATATCAAAAGATGATAAGACTGATAATTTGTAGTACAGTTCAAGAGATCTGTCTTCCAGATGTGTTTTAACTAGGGATGTATTACAGAGACCATGGTGCTTGGATTTCACAGTATGTCTGTATAAAGACCTTTTTTTCCTGATGGACATGCGTAATTAAAAAACACTTTCAATTAAGCAGACACGTTTTGTGTTTGAAGCGTCTCCCGAGCCAGCTTTTAAAATGAAAGCATTCTGTCCTCAGGAGATTCTAAAGCAGCAGAGTCTACGGATGTTTGAGCTGGTCCAGAAGCACCCGCCACACTGGCCTCCTTTCATACCTCCAACAAAACCAGAAGTGACAACCACAGGAGCAGGTAAGGCACCGATTAAAAGCCTAATTGTGCAATGTTATGTTCCTCGTTAGCAAATAAAAGAATAATCACAGGTAGAATAACTATCCTTTGTGAGTGTCAAGCAATATATAGCAGGCATGTATCCAAACAAGCCATACAATTGCTAGCACAGATTTTTTTTTTCACTCTTACAAAGTACTTTTCTGGAATGCGTCTTTCAAAGTTTTTTTTTTTAAGTGAACAAAATCAGGCATGTCTTTAGAAGCATTTTTTTCTTTATCTTTTTTTACAGAACTCATTGAATCTACTGACAAGCTATTTGAATTGGAAGAAGAATTTGAAATCCTGAGTGTGTGAAGGAAACTGTGGTGACTCTTCTGAGTGTTGAATATATTGGTAATATTATTGCATTGACTTAAACAGCCATGTTAGCCCTGAAGTGCCTGAAATTATGGATAACAGAGCACAGAAATCTAGTAGCATCCAAAACTCCAAGGGCAGTTTAACACACAAGCTTCCCCGGATGGAAAGGCAGTAAGAGATCTTGTGATAAGATGCTTAAAGGGAATCTCTTTTTAACGTACCTTACCTGGAGACAAACGGGCCTTTGAGATTAAGGCAAAAATACATGTATCACTGGGCACCATGTTTGGAGAAAGGGATAACCCAAATGGATATTTCTTGCTCTCATATAATAATGCAATAGTTTAGTTCTTCAAGCAAAACAGTCTTCAGTTCAGGAGGATGTTTACTTCTGTTCCCTCCTGTGGGCTGCGTCATAGGAAAAATACATTGTCTTGTTTAAAAGATTGACTGGATCAGGAGAAAATTGTTTCCTTGTTAAATATTTTAACATGTATTTGAGCAACCAGACTTTATTACAAAAATGTTTCTGTAAAAGGAACTATGTCTAATGGACACATTTTGCAATAGCCTTCCTGTTTCTGGGAGACCTCAAGAGGAACAGGAGCCTCAAATAGTTGATACAGATCACAACCACTGTTATAGTTATGGTATATTTCACCTTGACCTTAAAATTCAAATGATTAAAACTTAGGTTATTTCTTTCCGAGTTAAAACGAGTCAAAGGTGGTTTAACTGTACCTTATTTATTTTAGAATAGATTTACACAAGTTTCTCTGTTACAGCACTTTATCTGTGCATCTAATAAATTTCTTAAGCTTTTCTTAGGTTGTATGCTGCTATGTTTGGTTAATTTGTGTGAACTAAATATAAACCAGGTGATCTTAAAACTTAATATAGAAGCGTACACAGATTACTGAATTGTTGCTTTTTGACTTCTTGCCTTTTGAAATCTGTTTTGGTAGAAGTGCCTTAACCCTACAGGTTTATCAGAACAGCCTGGGCAGTTTTATTTCTAAGGCAGAGAATCTCTCTCTAGCAGCCATAAGAAAAACAGTTCAGAATAAAGAAAGGCAAAGATTTTTAATCCATGCTGAAGTTCCTTTTCACTATCAGACAGTCCCCCTTGTGGTCATGTTGTCATGCTAGTGTCATGAACATGAACTGCAGACTTTCATCTTCACCAATAAATGACAACATAGAGAAATACTGAATATTGTCTCCTCTCACTTGCACCTCTCGATCAGGGCCACTGTTTTTTCAAACAAAAGAGTTAACGAGATCCTATTGCATCTTGTTTAATGTTTATTAACTACAGTTTGGAAACCACAAACGTAGAAAAAAAATATCATTTCCTTATTTTATTAAAACATATATAAAACATATATAATATATATATATAACACATATTGTGTTGTAAAGCCCACAATTCCATACCAATGACAACAAAAAAATCATCTAATTGAGCATGCAGTTTTCATTAACCTGTTTTTTGTTTCTTTTTTTTTTTTACAAATACCCAACAACACATACACATGTGTTGTGTTGTGTTTTTTTCCATCATTTCTCACTGAAGCAATACCCATCCCGTATCAGATCTGTGTCATTACTCTAATTTTTGTTCCTAATGTACTTGAAAAACTTCTTAACTCTATTGATTGCAACAGTGGACTTTTTTCCCTCCGATCTTAACTCCATTTATCAATTACTTATTCTCTTAAAATCCTGCTTTTAAGAGATGGTTGGGTATTCACCATCTCTCACTCTTATTTATAGATTTTCTTTTCTTTTTCAGTAGTTCAGCCCTAGTCAACTCGGAGGTGGGCAGCAGCAGCTTCTATGGAGCAGCTATGCTGGAAAAAAAAAAAAAAAAAAGTTGAGCCTTGAGGGAAAAGGAAGGTGGGAGAGCCAGATGGGGCAAGAGGAAGGGAGGTGGTTTGACCAGGACACCTTGAGGGTCTGGGAAGAGAAGAAATGGATGGGTGCTTAAGAAATGAGCAGCATCACAGCCTACATACGGAAGAATTGTGACGAGCAGTTTAGAAATGTGAGCGATTGGTGGTCTTGTGTTGATCGGCAGCTGTGCTCCATGGTTATAGCTGTAATTTCAGCAGTTTACTGTGTAAGCCGCATGTTGCCACTTCCTTGATCAAGGCAAATGCTGTTCAGTTGCAGGGAAGAGGGGCAAGACTCAGGGAAGAAACGGAACGGAGAAAAACTGTACACTGTGGATATGCACACGTAGCCATAAAATCAGTGCTGGACAGAAAGAGAGAAAGAGAGACAGAGAGACAGACAGACAGAACGAAAGGAGGGAAGGAAGGAAGGAAGGAAGGAAGGAAGGAAGGAAGGAAGGAAGGAAGGAAGGAAGGAAGGAAGGAAGGAAGGAAGGAAGGAAGGAAGGGAGGGAGGGAGGGAGGGAGGGAGGAAGGTAAAGGGAGAAAGAAGGAATACCCCACACTCATAAAAGTGAGAAAGATCCAGGTGTAAAATTACGTAAAAGAAAGACAACTGTCATGTTGTGGTCTGATAGTTTCTGGGAGAAAGCAGAAACCCAGCAATTCTGTCTTTCCTACTCCTCCAAACCAATTCCGTTGACAACTCTGAATGCTTCCAGCTAGAAAAAAAAAGGAAGAATGAAGTGGAGGGCTCCTTGCCATCACTGTATTTCTGGAGCAGATTTCTGGATAGTCCCCGCAGCCAGCTGTAGGGCCTGTGCCAGGCTTGGAGTGGCTGCAGGGAACATGCCAGGGGCTCGAGGTGCTGCAGGGAACATGCCAGGGGCTGGAGGGGCTGCAGGGTGAGTGACACGGGTTTGAGGGGCCTCAGGTCCCAGCGCAGTGGTTGAAGTCGATGCAGGGAACATCAGAGTTGTTGGAGGGGCTGCAGGTAAAATGCCAGGGGTTGCGGGGGCTGCAGGGTGCTGAGTCACAGCTTTGCATCAGGTCAAGACGCATTTTCCTAGAACCATCCATTTCCTCCTGAAGGGGCTGAATAGCATGGAACGGTCTTCAAAATGCACAGAGCAGACCCCAGCAAACGTAGGGATGCTGCTAGCAAGTAGGGAACTTTTGTGTTGATGTTGTTAACATTGTTTCACGACAATAGATGCAAACATGTATCTTGAGTTGAGGGCAAAGGTGACCTTGGATCTGAAGCACACAGGCATTCACTAATGTCCCCCCATCCGGAGTGAATCCACAACGACTCGGAAGGAAAACTAAAGTCCAAACCAGTGCACTGGGATAAAGAGAGTTTAATAGGGTAGAAAAGGAATAAAAACAATATAATAAATATTAATATTTATAATTTATAATATAATAACGTATAAAAATTGTTTAATTAATAAGATTAAATAATCATCATCATAATTTTATAGTAATAAAACAACGCCATACGGTACAACAGAGTCAATAAAGTGGATTTAATGCAATAAAAATAAAACCCATTTTTCCCATCCCAATGAGTTCCTATCCCCATCATCACTTCCCATCCCACTGATCATTTCCTATCCCAACAACGTCCCAGTTCTGATCCCAAGGCTGAATTCCCAACTCCCACCCACCCATCCAGCCAGCCATGCACCCATTTTCTGCATTTTCAGGTCACAAGACTCTGATGAAGGCCACCTCAGCCTTTTCCCCGAAAAAAAAGCTGCTCTTTATTGTGAAAAACTTCACTTTTGCACAACACTGCAGACCCAGCCAAGATGGTCCTGCAAGACAAGGTGAAAGAAACATACAAAACCCATATGGAGGTAAATTGGTTCATCTAAACAAATTCCTACCACGAAATCCTGATCCTCAATCTCAGCACCGATGAAAAAAGAGGATACAGTTCCCTCCTCCAAGGTCCCTCTCTGCCCCTGCTCCCCGTGGGCTCCTCTCCATGGCTGCAGCTGCGGCCCGGGGCCTGCTCCTGCGGGGGCTCTTTTTTGCACCTAAGTGCTGTTAACCATCCCAGGCATTTGTTGTTCACATGGTGAATAAGTGCTGTTTTGGATTTACAGAGATAATCTGTAGATTTGGTTCCAAAGGGGTTCAAATTCAGGCAAGGCAGTGAGAGCTTTGTGGGCTGCAGGAGAACCAAAATGCAGGAACTGTCAGGGCTCATCCTCACCCGGGACCAACTCTCATTTGGTCTTCTTTGGAGAGAAAGCCAAGCCAGCCAGATGGCTTCCGCTACTTCTATGGGAGTGACATTGGGATTGATCTTTAAAATGAAATGAAGCAGAAGGCTGTGGGTTCTCCAACCTTCAAGATATGCAGCACTTGGCTGGGAAGGTTTCTTCCGTTCCTATGGATTTGAAGAATTAGGGCTGAAAGAAGCAGCAGGACCCTAGGGCCATATTCTGTCATCTCTATGGAAACTCCTGACGGGAATTACCTCCCTACTGGTGTCAAACTGCAGGCAGGCAAACGGGTGTGGTCTCCTCTCTGTGCAACTCCCCAATCCATGGTGTCTCTTTGCATGTGTGAAATTGCATGTGTATAGGGGGTGTGGTGGCAGAAGAGTGAAAGCCTCTTCTGATGGCTCCTAAAGCTGTGAGTCTGACCCTTCTGTGACTGTGCTGAAAGCGATCCTGGGGATAGAAGGGAGAGTGATCCAGCTGCACATCATGAGACGGGGAAGAGACAGAGGCTCTGGCGTGCACTGCTGACTGGTTTGCCTCGGTGGGGTTGGAGTGAGGAAGCTGTACCCTCCTCTGTTAGCACAAAGGAGAGGAGTTATTCCACGCTATTTTTCCTCCTCTGTGTATGAATGGACAGACTGCACAGTTGGTTAAGGCCGTAGCTACTGAAGACAAGAACTCCATTGTCTGCTGCTCTTCAGGCAGAAGGCAGAAGGAATCAAGAGACAGGACTGGCTCTGTCTGCATACTGCAGTAGACGCACTTTTTTGCATCTTCTGTGCGTGAAAAAGTATGTTTTAATTGATAAGAATCCCAAGGGCCTAGAAATACTGCAGTTTTAGGATAAATCTGGTATAAACTGAGTGTCCTGAGGATTTTGAGTACTCCATTTCCGTGGCCAGACCAACAGAAACTCCAGGGCAATAGGAAACACAACTTTCTCTCTCTTATCCTAAATTTCTCCACTTGTTATCTCCTGACCAGCAATTTACAGGAAAGTTACAGGAAAGTGAGGGAAAATATTTGAACTATTTATACACCAGTGCAGGTGGTGCCATGTTAACTTCACTCTTTTGCAAGATCTTGTTTGCTAACAGCAAGTTATGGCCCCTAGGGATGTTTTACCTTGAGGGAGGGAATGGGGGCACACCAAAACAAGTAGAACAAGCAAAATACTGTGGGGTGGAGCTGACAAAACAACAAACAAACAAACAAACAACAAAAAAACAACTACCACCACAGACCACCCACTAGTGCCGTGCTTTTCATACTGAAGTGAGGAAAGAGCAGAGCATCCTTGCAGTAACTTCATGCCTCAAAACCCTCCTTTGTCACTCTTCGTGCACTTGTGTAACAGTTGCTTGCAGGTCTGTTTCCTTTCTTATTTCAGGACTGGAAGATGGCTTCATGGACAAAACAGACTTGGCTTGGGGAAGAGTAATTGAATTTATTGCCAACTGATCACAAAGTAGGACAGTGAGAATTTAAAAACTTTAAAACCAACCAACCAACCAACCAACCAACCAACCAACCAACCAAACAGAAAACCACCTCGCCACACTACCTCCATCCCAGGCTAAACCTCAGTCTTGATTCTTCTATCTATTTCCCACGGAGCAGTGGGGGGTGGTTGGAGGATGTTGGGGACTGGAGGTTGCAGGCTCTGCTGCTCCTTCATCGTATTTGGCAATTTTATTGATGGTAGCGCTCCCCACCCCTCCCATCCCCTCTTTTCCCTTCCCTCCACTCCCCTGCCCTCCCCTATGCTCCCTGTTCTTTCTGACCAACAGTATGATAGATTCGGGTGGGTGGTCAGCACGTGGGGCTACGGAGAGGACATGTACACAAAGATTTGGCTCCAGATCCAAAATGTCATGTATTTGGCAATTTTATTTATGGTAGCACTCCCCTCCCCTCCCCTCCCCTCCCCTCCCCTCCCCTCCCCTCCCCTCCCCTCCCCTCCCCTCCCCTCCCCTCCCCTCCCCTCCCCTCCCCTCCCCTCCCCTCCCCTCCCCTCTTTTGCCTCCTCTCCCCAATTTTGCCTCCCCTCCCCTCCCCCCCATCCCCTCCCCTCCCGTCTCCTCCCCTCCCCTACACCCCCTCCCCTATTCTCCCTGTCCCTATACTCTGCTACACTCCCCTCCCCTATACTACCCTACACACTCCTACACTCCCCTCCCCTATCCTACCCTAAACTCCCGTTCGCTACACTACCCTACATTACCCTATGCCCCCCTCCCCTACACTCTCCTACACTCCCCTCCCGTATCCTACCCTACACTCCCCTAAACTCCAATCCCCTACACTACCCTATACTCTCCTATGCTCCCCTCCCCTCTAACACGCTACACTACGCTATGCTACCCTACCCTACCCTACCCTACCCTACCCTACCCTACCCTACCCTACCCTACCCTACCCTACCCTACCCTACCCTACCCTACCCTACCCTACCCTACCCTACCCTACCCTACCCTACCCTACCCTACCCTACCCTACCCTACCCCACCCTATCCTATCCTATCCTATCCTATCCTATCCTATCCTATCCTATCCTATCCTATCCTATCCTATCCTATCCTATCCTATCCTATCCTATCCTATCCTACCCTCCCCTCCCTTCCTTTTATTCCCTCCCCTTCCCTCCCCTCTTGTCTTCTTCTCTCCTCTCTTCTTTCTTTCGGGTAACTTCAAATCGCTTCAGTCGTTCTCATAGCTCCTGTCCCTGGCTGATTCACGGGAACCCATCAGCAGCAACCAGAAGCGCTCCAGCTGCTGTGTCACTGGTCGAGCAACAGTCTCCAACTGGGAATCGCTGACTTCGTTGTGTGGCTCAGACAGGTGCCTTGCAGTTCCACCGTGGCCTGGACGTTTCCTCTTGCTGTGTCCCCACCTACAGCGCACTTCTGCGTAGAAGCAGCAGCAGGCTTTGCAAGATGTCCCACTCCTTCCATTTTCAGTGGTTTAGCTTGGCTAGCCGGGTGGTGTCTGTCAATAGAAGACAACAACGAGATTTGGGTTAGAAACAGCTAACTGAGTAGTTCCTTCGCACAAGGGCAAGGAATATCTACCCCGTCCTACTGGAGGCTGCAGTGTCAGAGATAATGACGGGTCCTTCCGAGAGCTTTGAAATATCCCTTGGGGATGCTGAGTCCAGAGGACCAGAGCAAACCTGTGTAAAGTACACCGTGGAATCACTCGGAATGACTTCCTAGCAGAAGCATGTGTCTGATACGGCTTCAGCTGCTTGCAGTGTTCTTCTTCACCTCATACCTAAATTCAGATGAGAGATCTCAATGAAGATGGAAAGGTTGAGAAATAGAGAAATCACTGATGTGCTTTGAGAACTTCTAAGGACTGAGTACTGCATCAATCCCATGTTGTAACATTAAGGATTGGTTAGAAAAGCAAACGTTAAAAACAAGGAAAGGGGAAGAACAAGTAAGCTTTCTTAAAGTATCTATTCTATTTAAGGTATCTTTAAAGAAGTAAATAAGTACTGAAATATATATGCAGATAGAGAGAGAGAGAGAGAGAGAGAGATACAGAAACCTAAGAGTCTGCTGTGCAGGTTAGCTTCTTGCTCTCTCTTCTAAAAGTCACAGTGAATGCAGCATCTGTGTGCGTTACAAGCATTACCCTCAGTCCAGCACAGGTACACACGAGAGGTCAGCCTGCAGGTTGCGGAGGCAAAGCAACTGCTCTGGCTGGATGTGAAGAGCCAAGACAGAAGTTGCTGTCAGGGAAAAGATACACAGAGGGGATGAAAAAGACGGAGTGTGCTTCCGACCTTCACAACTTCTAAGCAAGCGGAGATGAGGTTGTGGAAGAAGCAAATAAGCTGTTGATCTAGAAGCAGCCTGAAGATTGTCCTTAAGCAGGGCCTTGCATTCTTCATTTTTACAGCATTGCTTGCCTTCAAGTGCACGACGATGATTTTATGAACTTTCTACCACTACAGAAATGCACCGGATTCTTTCACAAAACTTACGGGTGGTACTTGGCAATATTGGTCAGCATTCTCTATTTCCTTCTTCATCTCAATTCTCTTTTGGCCTGTGAAGCTTTCCAGATCAGAGGAGAAGATCCACGGTAATACGGAGCTTTGGATACTGCAAAGGAAACGAAGAATCCTACTGACAACTCTTTTCAACCTCGCCTGCAAGCATCACAGAAAAGAACACCGAAAGAACACCGCTTTATCATGGGAAGCATAAATTGGAGCATAGGTGTCCTATAGCTGAAGCGAGGTGAAGCAGGTTCCACACAAGGTGAAGGAGCACACCCATAAGCATTTCCATAAAGCCGTGTTTTCAAACAAAGGGTTAAGATTTAGATTTTCTTACAAGTGAAGAATGAAGAAATAAAAGAAAAAGAAAATTACCAGGACATCCAGTTTTCCTCTAGCTTGCTTTGCTTCTTTCCGAATCTGAGTCTGGAGTGACAGTCAGGGAGCAGCGTTGTGCAGAAATGCCAAAGCCTCCCCAGCTGGTTGTACCTTCATCAGCAAGGGCTTTGATACTGCTGCCTCCTCAGCAACATCAGCCATTTCCGAGGAAAGCTGGTGTCCATCAGGTCAAATAGGAATGGGAAATCCCTCTTGCCACAACTTCACACTCACACCAGAGTTGGCAGGACAGGCCGATGGACAGAGAAGCGTCTGCAAGAGTGTTAGAAAACAGACTTTAGATTTCCGTCAACCCAGGAAGAATTACTTGCTCATCCCTTCAAAGTGAACTCTGAGTAGAAGGAGGGATCCCAAGCTGCATTCCTGACATCTATGCTGCAAAGTCATCCAATGGGACATGTTACTGGACCAGCCTGTTACGAACAGAAACAGGACTTTGAGGTTATGCTGTTGGATTAGAATTAAGCTCAAAGAGTTAGTCCTTTGACGTGTTTTTGTTTGCAAGTGTTTTCACTGCTTCGTAGACAATGTCTCCAGCAAGCTAGCTGCTTGCTTCATTTGTTCTGTTCTGTTCTTTTTGATTCTGTTTTGTTTTGTTTTCTCAGCCAGGATTCTTAGAGAAATGAGATTAAAGTGATCATATTGTATGTCCACCCATCCCTCCCTCCCCTTCGCTTGTCCAGAGCTTTTACCTCGTCCAGCAGCTTGAATGAACTCGGTCCTAGGCGCAGTTGTGTCCAAGCCATTCTGTTCCTAGACGTGTTGTGAGAACAGACAGCTAAGTAGTGGGGAGAGGACGTGCTGCTGTCTGCAGTGTGACCTCAGCGCTTACCAAACAGTAGGGAATACACAGAGAAGGGCCTTAGGAGAACTTCAAGCCCCAGATACGTTTTATGTGGAAACCATATTTCCCAAGATAACACTGGACGCAACTGCATAATCAAAAGGGATTCATTTCTTGGTTCATTCAACTCCTAGGTTTTAGTTTTAAAACATGTCTGTCTTGGCTTAAAGCACTCTTCCAATCTCTATTTCCAGTTCCTAGGATTTCCTGAAATAGGGAATCCCATTTTTTTCTTTGTACACTCTCCCAGCCTCTTTGTTTTCCTCTCCCCAAGAAACTTAGCACTGCTCTCTTCATACTTGACAACTAGATATGGAGCTGTATCAGCCAGAAGGAAGTTTCCTTCACACTTTCTGCTTCTTACGGTATCTGGGCTCTTACCTTTACACTTACTCACCCTTCCTACATTAGCACAAAGAAAGCTGTTTGGGAGATCTGATGTCTTGTTTTCCAGAAACTGCCCTGAATCACCTTTACGAGAGCTGTCCCACGCTGCGAGCACAAGTCTTGCAGTCTGGCCAGATATTTGCCTTCTAAGTCAATAACCAAATCTGTTACAAAGGTAAGAACATGTAATTAATGGAAAGGAAATCCTTTTATCCTTTTATTTTGATCCAAATTCACTTTTTTTTTTTTTTTTTTTTTTTTTCTCTAGACCAAGAATGAATCGTGGAGAACCACCAAAACTCAGGTGAGAAATGAAATGACAAATGTTAAGGTCAGGCAGCTTGCCCACTTCCATTGCTACCCTGAAAGCAGATGGAGTGCATCTTCATACGCCACAGCCTGAGACACTAGTCGACAGGCCAGCCCGTGTGAGGAAGTCCATTGCTGCCTGAATTTTAACATGACAGGGGGACTCTTAAGCCTCTTGTTTATGCTTTAGTACTTGCGGTCTATGGGAGGACCACAGCACACTCTTCTCTGTCTCCCCTTATTTGTTGATCGTCTGTAGGAAGAAGAGAACGTGCAGAGGCCCTCACCCGTACATTGGGTCTGTTCTCACTCTGTGCAGCTCCATCATTGAGCAAAGTACCAACCTTGAGGCTTCTGTAAGGACTTGACACAAACTACAGAATACTACAATGAAGCATTCACAACAAAACCACATTTTTTTCCGCAGCCAAGCATCAAAACACTTACAGAAGGGCATGGTCCCTCTCTGTGCACCTCAAGGGGAGATCCACAAATCCTCACGTGGTTTCATCGCATCCAGCACCCTTCTCTGTGCCTCCCAGCTAAACGTGCACAGAGGCAGCTGTTGCCAAAGTGCTGTGGTGACACAATTCAGTTCTGTTTCTGAAGTCATCACCGCAGGCGCCTCCCAGTGACGGCACAACACTCTCTGTTGCTAATGCGTCTGTCTCAGAAACAGCTAGGGAAGTACCACTATGCCCAAACTGACTTGAATTAGAGTAGTTCCCAAATTGTTCTCTGCTCCCCTACATCTGTGGAAGGTGGGTGATCAATCTTTTCCTTGAGAAAGGACTACAGAGCAAAAGAGCTTGATTCTGAGACGTTGCCCGTCCTTGTAGAGCAGTTCACCTTTGATTTCCATGTCAGAAAAAAGAAGGTGAAATCAACAATTCCCTTCCTCTGAGCTGGGAATAGGAAAGAAGCCCAATTCTCCAGGAAGCCTTCAAAAGGAAACTCTGCATTTCTTTGTTAAACACCTTGTTTAATTTCTTGAAAGAAATCTTTCCCAGGACTTTGCAACTGCGGTGGTTCGAAGCGGGTGGGCAGCCGAGTTCCACCACGGCCGCTCTCTCACTCCCCCTCCTCAAAGGGAAAGGGGGAGAAAATACGATGCAAAGGGCTCCAGGGCTGAGATAAGGACAGGGCGATGGCTCAACAAGTATCGTGACGGGCAAAGCAGACTCAGCAGAGTGACCCTCAGGGTCCCTCCCTGCCCCTGCTCCCCGTGGGGTCCCTCCCATGGGATGCCATCCTTCCCCAGCTGATCCCACACGGGCTGCCCACAGGCAGCAGCTCCTCAAGCACTGCTCCCACACGGCTCCGTCCCACGGGCTCCATCCATCCATCCATCCCCCAGGAGCAAACTGCTCCAGCACGGGTCCCCCACGGCTGGGCGGCAGCTCCCCCCAGCCCCCCTGCTCCTGCGGGGGCTCCTCTCCATGGCTGCAGCTGCGGCCCGGGGCCTGCTCCTGCGGGGGCTCTCCACAGGCCGCAGCCTCCTCCAGGCCACAGCCACCTGCTCCACCGGGGGCTCCTCCACCCACAGGGGGGCAGCAGCGTGGAGATCTGCTCCATGTGGGACCCATGGGTGCAGGGGGACAGCCTGCTCCACCAGGGGCCTCTCCCTGCACAGCCCGCAGGGGAACTGCTGCTGTGAGCCTGGAGCACCTCCTGCCTCCTGCTGCACTCACCTTGGGGGCTGCAGGGCTGCTTCTCACTCCTTGCTCTTCCAGCTTCTGTTGTGCAGCAGTATTTCCCCCTGCTTACATCTGCTCTCCCAGAGGTGCAAACAACATCGCTTATTGGCTCAGCTCTGGCAAGCGCCGGGGCCCTTTTGGAGCTATCTGGAGCTGGCTGTTGTCTGGATTGTTCTCACAGACGCCATCCCTGCAGGCCCCTGCTACCAAACCCTTGCCACGTAAATCCGATCGAAGTGTATGCAGCAATTACAAAGCCGCTGTGCTTTGGGCTGTCACGATCCTTCTGCAAGTGCAGGGGAGGTGCAGGGTTGCTTTGCATTTCCAAAAGGAGGAAGAAAGCCTCCAACCCCACTGGACCTCAGCCACTTGCAGGATCCAAGCAACGCTCCCCACTTTCAGTTATCTCCCTCCCATGCACACAGTGGGAGCAAGGTTGAACAAGCACATTTTTGAAAATGTTTATCTTAATGAAGAATAAAAGAAGTCTACAACACCCAATCCCTCTGTGCACCCAAGGCAAAAATCGTGGACTATTCTGCCTCAACACTATTTTCAGACCCAATTTGTCAAGTCATCTAGCAGAGGATTTCTCTCTTGTTCACTCACTAGCTTAGTAGAGCACCAGTTTACATAGGTGCTGGAGCAGATTCCTCAACCATCTGAAGGGACTTGATCCCAGAAAAGTTCAAAACTGCAGATGACTCATGATTTTGTGGTGAAGCATCTATTAAATGAGAGCTGTTCCGCTTAGGGCACAGTGAGACAGTGTGAGAAGAACCCTGTATCTCACTGATTGAGGCTTTATAACTCTACAGAATTGTCAGTCAACAATAAATGGAAAGTGCAGGAGATATGTTCTTTCTTCCTCCTTTCCCTGCCATACATTAGCAGAGAGATTGTGGTGGGATATAGGTTCAGAGCCTCACAGAAGAAGGATTTGAACCCAGGCTCTCCACAGTCTGCACCACTGCCTTCCTGATGGCTTTTGACTATTTTATTTTATTTTATTTTATTTTATTTTATTTTATTTTATTTTATTTTATTTTATTTTATTTTATTTTATTTTATTTTATTTTATTAGTATTATTATTCTTCTTTTTCTGGGTGGTGTCTAAGTCTTGGGGGGAAGAACAAACTGTGGGAGGAGGGAATGCTACTACTGTCTGTGACAGTGGTGATTTCTGGACAGTGTTAGCAACAGAGCTTCTGCAGAGAAGAGAAAATGCCAGGCAGTCTCTGTTGGTATTCCATGTACTGAGTACTGAGTGCAGTTTTGGGCTCCACAGTATAAGAAAAAGACATAAACCTGTTAGAGAGTGTCGAAAGAAGGGCAACAAACAAGAGGGTCTCTTTTAACAGGGGGATTGAGGTTTGTGGCAAAGTTTTGGTAGCAATTTAGGGGCTGCACTGTGCTGGACACAGCAACAGACGCACCATAAGCCAAAGTCAGACAATAAGCCAAGGTGTGTTCACGTGTGGTTTACTGTGGTTTAACGTGTGGTTTACGTATAGAAGAAAGTTTTTGCTTAGTGGTGAGTATACTGCAGATTTGCTGCATTGTTCTAAATTAAATAGCAAGATAAGTGATGGCATCGTAGGCTGGGAAAATATTTCTAGAGTATCAGCGCATTTTGAGCATCATTTTAACTGTTTATGCAAACATGAAGATTATTAAAATCAGTGTTTATTTATGTCTGTATGTAAACAGGTGATCATGTTGTATAGCATGCAGTAAATGGTTTGTGAATGCTGCTTGAAGAATGAAAAGAGTAAGTCAGCTCCACAAGGAATAAATGAATTTTGTTTATTTGTGCAATGCAGAGATTAGAATTAGACCAACAGCATGGAACCAAAGTCTTGCTGTGTGCCTTTTATCTGTAGGACAGTTCATGGAGGCTTCAGCAGCCCTATCTGTTTTCTAGCAGTCTGAAATGTCCTCTGTGGTGCTGCACCCAGTTGAAAGCCTGCACTGATTGTGCTGAACTTTCCTAACAGGAGGCACGGGTCCTTCGTCGGACGCTGGCTGGGGATGTATGCTGCGATGCGGGCAGATGATGCTGGCCCAAGCACTGATCTGCAGACACTTAGGGAGAGGTGAGTGCTGGTCCTGAGGGAACTTCGGTATTGTCTGCAGACGCTTCTTCGTAAGTACTCCATTAAAAGCACAAACCCTGAATTTATTAGTGAGACTTTCTTTGATGCCCTGGTAACAGTTCCTAATGAATCAATTCATATTCAGCTGGGTGAAATCATCCCAGCCTGAAGCAGAGAAATAGGCATAGAAGGAGAACAAATGGGGAATCCTGTCGCCATTATTTTATAAACCTTTTAGTGTAACACCCAAGTTGAGGCCAAGGGAAAACCTGCCACCGTGGGACAGTGCTCTTACCCTTCTCTTCACTACTCACTTGTCAGCAGCACGAGGTCCAAACCCCCCTGGTGCAAGCTCTTAAGCATGCATGTCACATCCCAGGATGCTGCCAGTGGAGTGTTTGGACTTTCTGTATGGATCTTATGTTGTTATTTAATGGGTGCTTAGAAATCCAACAAGGTCTAAACACAGCCTGTACTTTTAAATAATCTTGGAAGCTCAGAGATACTGGAATGGCTATCAACACGCAGCATGATCCGTCAGAATATGTTTGCAGTTGATGTTTTTGTTTTGTTTTATTTTCCCTGTTTTTACAATCTAGCCTATGATGATAAAGGGCAGCTTGATGATAAATAACAAGCTTGGAATTCTAGGAGCTCTACACAAAATGTAAATATTCGAGATGAATTGAAATGTCTTTTAACATCTCATTATAAAGCTTTCTGCTGTCTAGACATTTGATCAGTGTAATGAAAACGTCACCATTTTTTATTCTATATCAATTTTTCCTTTCAGATTGGCAATGGGAAAAACACAAAAAACAACCAGAAGAATATCACAGAATCCTACGATGCTTTCTCGACAGGAAGGCTTGCTGTTATTCAATCCACCAGATGGGTAAGAACAAACATAAACTTTCAGGTTTTTTCCACTGAAATTTCTACTGTGTTGAATCACTAATTTGCAGTATGTTAATTCATAATTTTAAAAAGTGGATGTGAAGACAAGGTGTATGCTTATACAAAAATAAAAAGGTATGCAGATGGGCGCAAAGACTAGTAGTACAGAAACATTCCCTGAGACCTAAATAAAGCCATGTACTAGAATGTAGCTCTTGATAAACTCTGTAAGCCTTGGGTACCGGAGTCAGTAATGTTAGAATAGACAGTCTTGTAGCTTATTGCTGTAATTTGTAATAAAGGGCACTAACATTTGTTAACTTGTAATTCTCATTGTAGTTTAGAAGCCTTTTGTTTATTAAAGAAACTGGCACTCCCTAAGTTTTGAAAAGAGCATAGATTGAGAAAATAATTGTTATTGCTAAATACAGATTGCAGTTACTCTAGAATGTTTGACAGTCACAGTATTTACTGTATATTGTTCCCACATTCTTTATGGTCTCATTTTTCTTTGATTTTGTGTACGTGTGTCTTTTTTTCACTATGAAAACAGCACAGGTGGGTGTTGGAGAGGGGAAGTCAATTGGAGAATGGTTTGGACCAAATACAGTTGCTCAAGTACTAAAGTAAGTGAGATCATACCAGTCTCATTCAGAACGTACTCCCCTGGGGCAGCCAAGAGAAGGCCCAGGCAGAGTTTTGAAGGCTGCATCTCCCCCTGTCCCACAGTCAGGAATGTACTTGCCATCTATTTACAAGTGCAGCATGGAATGTCATGCCACAGCTCGGTGTGCAGGTACTGAGTTGGGAATGGGTGACCTCTAAATTTTAATAAAGGAAGAGCCTGAGGAGAAGAAACTGCAGGAAAGTCTCCTGCTATGCCGTCTGCATGCCCTCACCAGTCACACCACAGATGTATATTCCTTTCTGCACAGTGGCACAGCTCTGGCAGGTCGAGAGTGCCACCGTGTAGGTCGGAGTGGTGGTGTGAAACATCAGAGAGAAGCCATCTCGGCTGAGGAGGGAACTGAGCTGCAATTCCTCCCTTTCTGAGCAGCAGTTCTGCCAGCAAGGCTACTGGATAAAGATGGGCAGCTCCTCATAGTCTGGGAGCCACACTGAAAGGAACTGAGGCTGCTCAGTTCTCCAGGGGTACGTGGAGGTGTCTTACCTCAGGCAGGGGCTAGGCTACAGGTCCTGCGAGCTCAGCAGCAAGTCTTTGACACCCTGGAACAGGCACATGATCTGAAGAGGGAGGGGAGCTGAAGCATGCCCTGGACTCCAGATCTTTCATGGCCAAGTTTTTCATGGTGAAACGCTCACCCCCATTTCTTTCTGGCTTATTTGAAACAGCTAATTCTGCCAGTGCAGCTTAAGAGAGTAGCTCCCTTCCCCAAAGGTTTGGATTTTGCAGAAGTGGACATAAAACTGTGTGCTGCTGTCTCCCACTGAAGTTTTGGTGCCCCAAACCCTTAGCTGATTTAGCTTTTAACGCCCCATTTCTGCTGTGCACGCAGGCTCAGGCAGAAGTAATTCCACTGAATTCAGTGGAATTTCTTAAGCAAAAAGTAATCTGCAAAACTGGCATAGGAATTTTTTTCTTTTCCAGATGAGAAAAGACACAATTGGGCAAGAACCCAGTGCAGAGACTGTCGAGTGCAATAAAAAGTAATAAACTTGATGTAGTTGAACTGTTACTGTCACTGCACTTAGCAGTAAGACAAAACAGTTTGCACATGGTGCAGCGCATATGTTTTTCCTGGTACCACTCAGTACCTATTTTTCTAAAGATATTAAACATTTAATGTTTAAAGTTTTCTTTTTCTTACATGGAGACTTTAAAAAATGCAGAAAGGATGTTTTTTCTTAAGAAAAAAAAAATAAATAAATGGTTCTGAGTGTAAAGCTACCCTTTTGATCCAACTAGTTTATATTAATTAGTACCTTAATGTTTTCTAGGAAGCTTGCTTTATTTGATGAATGGAATTCATTAGCAGTTTATGTATCTATGGGCAATACGGTGGTCATTGACGACATCAGGAAGTGACACCTCATCAGTTTTCTGGTAACAGTTTCTGATTTGACTCCATTTGCCAGCATGTATCTAAACATGAACAAATACTTGGGGGGCCATGGGTTTGTCTTGCAAGGGTAAGAAGAGGGAAGAAGGACATACAAACTCAGTTGTGTTTTTTTGATCCCTGATGCCAACTTCGTGCTCACATCACTGGATGTGAAGAGCTCCTTGAAGAATTTCTACTGTCATCATTGCTGCCATTTCATTTCTCTGGCGTTTTATAGGCAAAGCTTGACACTATTAATAACATTAATAGGACATGTCACTGCAGTCTTAAATTGTCATCCCCCAATCATTGATCTAACGTCTCACTTGGACGTGCCAGCACATACTGTCTGCTAGAATTACTTCTACTAAATAGCTGTAATTGCCATGCCCGGCTCGTTTTGTCTTGGGTGCCCTATAAAGATCCCTGGCAAACTAGCTTAATTCACTACTGAGAGGAAGATCTGCTTTGTGTTCCTCTGTGCGTTGACTGATTTCTAGTTTTATTCCCGCAGAAAAAATGTGCTGGTCCCCTCCTCAGAGCAGCAGCGCGTCCCACAGCAGTGCACATTTGCACAGAAGTGCTCTTGGCCGAAGCAAGAAGGCAGGAGGACTCTGCACAGGCTGGAAAGCCCTCTTGCTTATTATACCTCTACGACTAGGGATAAATCACATAAATCCCGTATATATTGATGCATTTAAAGTAAGGTTTTCTTTCAATTCATTGCTCGTTACTGTCAAATAAGTTTGGGTATCTGTGATGTCAGTAAAGAAATGAATGACAATTTCCTTTATTCCTTTTGAACTCCTAGGAATGCTTTAAGATGCCACAGTCTTTGGGAGCATTAGGAGGGAAACCAAATAATGCCTATTATTTCATAGGATTTTTAGGTAAGGAAAAAAGAAACTTATTCCAAATGTGCAGATGATCAAAAGAGAACATTTTTTGAAGGGGAAATAGTAAGGGGTCTAAGCGTGAACCTCTAGAAGTAAAGAAAGATGAGAATAGAATAAAATAAATGAAGAAGCATATCTAAAAGAGTTTAGAAACAGTATGAGATGATCCTTAACAGGAGCAGAAAGTTAACAGCAAAGCTAGGTGTAAAAATAAGTGATGACATCAACAAGAGCAACATACTGAGAATAGCTGATAGCATTTGACAAGTGTATTGGTCAAATGTCACTTTTATTTTCTTGTATTTCAAAACTGTTTCTGATAGCAGTATCTTTTTCACCTTTTGCATACCTTCTGTTATTAAGTATTGCTCTAATTAATTTAAAATGCATTCCTTCAGATTTCACCCCACTTTGGGCCAAAATTTTGCAACCCTATTTTGTCCTTTTGTAAAACCTAACCTGTTTTAGTTCGGCTTTTTTGTTCCAATTTCTGAATGAATGCCTAATGGGATTACAGATTGCATCTGTGAACATCCTGTACCTTTTAATCTGTCAAATGTTAGTGTTTACAACACTTGAGATTTAAAAAAAAAAAAAAAAAAAAGTACTGGATCTCACATGGAAAAATAAAAGTATGCGACAAAGATAGAATATAACCAACCAAAAAATTACAGTAATAGGTGACAATAGGAAGTTATACTAAATACCCTGTGGGAAACGCTGTGTCTAAACCTTCTGATTCTCTTAAAGAATCCCTAGCTGGAAAGTCTAGATTATACTGACTGCGATGGCAATCTAATTTCTATTTTACAGTTCTGGACCAAGTGCTTATTAATGTCACTTGCTTATTTTTAACATACGGCTTTTACCCATCCAGGCAATGAGCTGATCTATCTGGACCCTCACACCACTCAAAGCTTTGTAGATTCAGAAGAAAATGGCACGGTTGACGATGAGAGTTTCCACTGCCAGGAAGCCCCACATAGAATGAAGATCATGAATTTGGACCCTTCAGTAGCTTTAGTAAGTGTCAGGAAATCTGGAATGCATGTACTTTATCTCAAAGTAATGTCTCTCTACATTGGTAAGGGCAGCAATGCATCTCCTTGAACAGAACCAAGATCACAAAGCTGTCTTCTGTGATCAGCACATAGTAGTTTGTACATAACTACATCGAGAGTCTTAGGGCAAGTGGGGAGCTGTCTGTACTGTAGGGAGCTCGCTTTGTTTTCTTTACTGAGCAGCTTTTACTTCTTTCAAGAGGCATTATAATGGTCAGAGCAAGGAACTGAAACAGGTTTACGTGTTTTATTCTATCACTACTTTATGTTTGGTCACCTCTAGACAAGTTACTTAAACTTACTTTCTATCATAAGTTGAAAATGTTTAAGTGGAATTATTGTATTTCACCCCAAATTACAAATACAAATGTATTATTTGTAATTCACCCAAAATGTCATGGGGGTACTGTGGTATTTGAAAAAATTGGATCTGATCCCATGCCAGTATCCTGTGATTGGGTGATTGGCAGTTGTCACCAGTGGGATGTGTTTCTAAAGCTTTAAACAATCTGTAAAGATACCGGTATCTGTCATTCATTCACATACCTGTTTTTTAATACTGCTGCTTTTTAGAAAGTTCTTTTGTTTTGTTTTGTTTTAATACTTAACTACGTAACTGTGCAAAATGTGGCATGATGCAACGAGACAGACAAAATCATAATGAAGAGCAAATATTTTCAGTATAGATACCAGAATGGAAATGTTCCTTAGGTGGTCCATCATCTACAAGTTTTCAGCTTCTGCTGATACCTGGACTGTAGGAACTGGGTGGCGCTCCATGGAGGAGCACACAGGAGCTGCTGCTATTTTTTGCTTGACTATTTCGTTAGGGGTTTGCAGGGCCTTGTTCTCCCCGTGGGTTCTCTCCCTAGAGCTGCCACATATTTGGAGTCTTATATCTACTGATCGTACAGGGCATTACTGTATCAGAGGTCAAACCGCCTTACCTGCTGGTACCACATACCTACCATCTGCAAAGGTAAAACTCTGTGTGTTTGTTTTTTCCCCTAAGGGCTTCTTTTGCAAAGAAGAATGTGATTTTGATAACCGGTGTAGTCTTGTACAAAAGGTAAGAGTGGGAACTTAGCATCTCGATTTGTTCTTTATAAAGTCTGGTTTTTATTGTCTGTTTTTTGTAAAATTTTCCTTTGCATTTTCCTTTGTATACAAATTGTATGAGCCATGGAGAAGAATGCATTAAAGCATCAGGGTAAGGCAATACTACTGAATTGCTAATTGGAAATTGTTCAGCACTTTACCAGCCACAAACCCTGCCAGTTGGAAAATGGGTGTAAACATCCACACTTGAAGGTGTTACTGGGTGACACTTGCTTTTAACTTCTAATTCTCACTAAATGACTAAGGTTTAACTGCCATATTGTAGTGATGTATCAATGATTTGCTTCCTGATCCTTTTTTATTGTTTGACATAATAGATTGCGTGTTCTAATTATGACTGTTAGTCCCTGCTATCTTAAAGATCTGATTCTGTAAGCGCTGCAGGCCTCTAGCTCCTGCTGATCTAGGGAGAACAGAAGGTGCTGGCTGCCACAGGAAACAGACTTGAGGATGTTTCTGCATGCAGCTGTTAAGCTAAGCACCAGACGTCTGAATGTAAAGTACCATCAACCTCTAAGGGCATTTATTTAAAAAAAAAAATCATCTAAGGAAAACAGTTTGTAAATAACTGAAATACAGGACAGAAGGTAACTTCTCTTTGAAGAGGAATAGCGTTTGGCTTCAGGAACACCTTTTTTCCTGACCAAAACCTGTCCTTCAAAATCTGATGCGTTTTTTTTTTTTTTTTTTCCCCCTTTGGAGGAGCTGATAGATCTGTCTTTTGTGCTATTGATCAACAGAAAACTTGAGGAGAGTTCTATGCAAGCAACTTTCTTTTAAAAAGCAGAAAATATTGTACATTCCTAGTGTGCTTGCTACCTGTAAACAAAATTACAGGTTTGCAGATATCAAAGCTGATATCAAAAGATGATAAGACTGATAATTTGTAGTACAGTTCAAGAGATCTGTCTTCCAGATGTGTTTTAACTAGGGATGTATTACAGAGACCATGGTGCTTGGATTTCACAGTATGTCTGTATAAAGACTTTTTTTTCCTGATGGACATGCGTAATTAAAAAACACTTTCAATTAAGCAGACACGTTTTGTGTTTGAAGCGTCTCCCGAGCCAGCTTTTAAAATGAAAGCATTCTGTCCTCAGGAGATTCTAAAGCAGCAGAGTCTACGGATGTTTGAGCTGGTCCAGAAGCACCCGCCACACTGGCCTCCTTTCATACCTCCAACAAAACCAGAAGTGACAACCACAGGAGCAGGTAAGGCACCGATTAAAAGCCTAATTGTGCAATGTTATGTTCCTCGTTAGCAAATAAAAGAATAATCACAGGTAGAATAACTATCCTTTGTGAGTGTCAAGCAATATATAGCAGGCATGTATCCAAACAAGCCATACAATTGCTAGCACAGATTTTTTTTTTCACTCTTACAAAGTACTTTTCTGGAATGCGTCTTTCAAAGTTTTTTTTTTTAAGTGAACAAAATCAGGCATGTCTTTAGAAGCATTTTTTTCTTTATCTTTTTTTACAGAACTCATTGAATCTACTGACAAGCTATTTGAATTGGAAGAAGAATTTGAAATCCTGAGTGTGTGAAGGAAACTGTGGTGACTCTTCTGAGTGTTGAATATATTGGTAATATTATTGCATTGACTTAAACAGCCATGTTAGCCCCGAAGTGCCTGAAATTATGGATAACAGAGCACAGAAATCTAGTAGCATCCAAAACTCCAAGGGCAGTTTAACACACAAGCTTCCCCGGATGGAAAGGCAGTAAGAGATCTTGTGATAAGATGCTTAAAGGGAATCTCTTTTTAACGTACCTTACCTGGAGACAAACGGGCCTTTGAGATTAAGGCAAAAATACATGTATCACTGGGCACCATGTTTGGAGAAAGGGATAACCCAAATGGATATTTCTTGCTCTCATATAATAATGCAATAGTTTAGTTCTTCAAGCAAAACAGTCTTCAGTTCAGGAGGATGTTTACTTCTGTTCCCTCCTGTGGGCTGCGTCATAGGAAAAATACATTGTCTTGTTTAAAAGATTGACTGGATCAGGAGAAAATTGTTTCCTTGTTAAATATTTTAACATGTATTTGAGCAACCAGACTTTATTACAAAAATGTTTCTGTAAAAGGAACTATGTCTAATGGACACATTTTGCAATAGCCTTCCTGTTTCTGGGAGACCTCAAGAGGAACAGGAGCCTCAAATAGTTGATACAGATCACAACCACTGTTATAGTTATGGTATATTTCACCTTGACCTTAAAATTCAAATGATTAAAACTTAGGTTATTTCTTTCCGAGTTAAAACGAGTCAAAGGTGGTTTAACTGTACCTTATTTATTTTAGAATAGATTTACACAAGTTTCTCTGTTACAGCACTTTATCTGTGCATCTAATAAATTTCTTAAGCTTTTCTTAGGTTGTATGCTGCTATGTTTGGTTAATTTGTGTGAACTAAATATAAACCAGGTGATCTTAAAACTTAATATAGAAGCGTACACAGATTACTGAATTGTTGCTTTTTGACTTCTTGCCTTTTGAAATCTGTTTTGGTAGAAGTGCCTTAACCCTACAGGTTTATCAGAACAGCCTGGGCAGTTTTATTTCTAAGGCAGAGAATCTCTCTCTAGCAGCCATAAGAAAAACAGTTCAGAATAAAGAAAGGCAAAGATTTTTAATCCATGCTGAAGTTCCTTTTCACTATCAGACAGTCCCCCTTGTGGTCATGTTGTCATGCTAGTGTAATGAACATGAATTGCAGACTTTCATCTTCACCAATAAATGACAACATAGAGAAATACTGAATATTGTCTCCTCTCACTTGCACCTCTCGATCAGGGCCACTGTTTTTTCAAACAAAAGAGTTAACGAGATCCTATTGCATCTTGTTTAATGTTTATTAACTACAGTTTGGAAACCACAAACGTAGAAAAAAAATATCATTTCCTTATTTTATTAAAACATATATAAAACATATAAAAAACATATATAATATATATATATATATAACACATATTGTGTTGTAAAGCACACAATTCCCTACCAATGACAACAAAAACATCATCTAATTGAGCATGCAGTTTTCATTAACCTGTTTGGTTTTTTTTGTTTGTTTGTTTTTTTACAAATACCCAACAACACATACACATGTGTTGTGTTGTGTTTTTTTCCATCATTTCTCACTGAAGCAATACCCATCCCGTATCAGATCTGTGTCATTACTCTAATTTTTGTTCCTAATGTACTTGAAAAACTTCTTAACTCTATTGATTGCAACAGTGGAATTTTTTCCCTCCGATCTTAACTCCATTTATCAATTACTTATTCTCTTAAAATTCTGCTTTTAAGAGATGGTTAGGTATTCACCATCTCTCACTCTTATTTATAGATTTTCTTTTCTTTTTCAGTAGTTCAGCCCTAGTCAACTCGGAGGTGTCATGTATTTGGCAATTTTATTTATGGTAGCACTCCCCTCCCCTCCCCTCCCCTCCCCTCCCCTCCCCTCCCCTCCCGTCCCCTCCCCTCCCCTCTTTTGCCTCCTCTCCCCAATTTTGCCTCCCCTCCCCTCCCCCCCATCCCCTCGCCTCCCCTCCCGTCTCCTCCCCTCCCCTACACCCCCTCCCCTATTCTCCCTGTCCCTATACTCTGCTACACTCCCCTCCCCTATACTACCCTACACACTCCTACACTCCCCTCCCCTATCCTACCCTAAACTCCCGTTCGCTACACTACCCTACATTACCCTATGCCCCCCTCCCCTACACTCTCCTACACTCCCCTCCCGTATCCTACCCTAAACTCCCCTAAACTCCGATCCCCTACACTACCCTATACTCTCCTATGCTCCCCTCCCCTCTAACACGCTACCCTACCCTACCCTACCCTACCCTACCCTACCCTACCCTACCCTACCCTACCCTACCCTACCCTACCCTACCCTACCCTACCCTACCCTACCCTACCCTACCCTACCCTACCCCACCCTATCCTACCCTATCCTATCCTATCCTATCCTATCCTATCCTATCCTATCCTATCCTATCCTATCCTATCCTATCCTATCCTATCCTATCCTATCCTATCCTATCCTACCCTCCCCCTGCCCTCCCCTCCCTTCCCCTCCCTTCCTTTTATTCCCTCCCCTTCCCTCCCCTCTTGTCTTCTTCTCTCCTCTCTTCTTTCTTTCGGGTAACTTCAAATCGCTTCAGTCGTTCTCATAGCTCCTGTTTCTGGCTGATTCACGGGAACCCATCAGCAGCAACCAGAAGCGCTCCAGCTGCTGTGTCACTGGTCGAGCAACAGTCTCCAACTGGGAATCGCTGACTTCGTTGTGTGGCTCAGACAGGTGCCTTGCAGTTCCACCGTGGCCTGGACGTTTCCTCTTGCTGTGTCCCCACCTACAGCGCACTTCTGCTTAGAAGCAGCAGCAGGCTTTGGAAGATGTCCCACTCCTTCCATTTTCAGTGGTTTAGCTTGGCTAGCCGGGTGGTGTCTGTCAATAGAAGACAACAACGAGATTTGGGTTAGAAACAGCTAACTGAGTAGTTCCTTTGCACAAGGGCAAGGAATATCTACCCCTTCCTACTGGAGGCTGCAGTGTCAGAGATAATGACGGGTCCTTCCGAGAGCTTTGAAATATCCCTTGGGGATGCTGAGTCCAGAGGACCAGAGCAAACCTGTCTAAAGTACACCGTGGAATCACTCGGAATGACTTCCTAGCAGAAGCATGTGTCTGATACGGCTTCAGCTGCTTGCAGTGTTCTTCTTCACCTCCTACCTAAATTCAGATGAGAGATCTCAATGAAGATGGAAAGGTTGAGAAATAGAGAAATCACTGATGTGCTTTGAGAACTTCTAAGGACTGAGTACTGCATCAATCCCATGTTGTAACATTAAGGATTGGTTAGAAAAGCAAACGTTAAAAACAAGGAAAGGGGAAGAACAAGTAAGCTTTCTTAAAGTATCTATTCTATTTAAGGTATCTTTAAAGAAGTAAATAAGTACTGAAATATATATGCAGATAGAGAGAGAGAGAGAGAGAGAGAGAAAGAGAGAGATACAGAAACCTAAGAGTCTGCTGTGCAGGTTAGCTTCTTGCTCTCTTTTCTAAAAGTCACAGTGAATGCAGCATCTGTGTGCGTTACAAGCATTACCCTCAGTCCAGCACAGGTACACACGAGAGGTCAGCCTGCAGGTTGCGGAGGCAAAGCAACTGCTCTGGCTGGATGTGAAGAGCCAAGACAGAAGTTGCTGTCAGGGAAAAGATACACAGAGGGGATGAAAAAGACGGAGTGTGCTTCCGACCTTCACAACTTCTAAGCAAGCGGAGATGAGGTTGTGGAAGAAGCAAATAAGCTGTTGATCTAGAAGCAGCCTGAAGATTGTCCTTAAGCAGGGCCTTGCATTCTTCATTTTTACAGCATTGCTTGCCTTCAAGTGCACGACGATGATTTTATGAACTTTCTACCACTACAGAAATGCACCGGATTCTTTCACAAAACTTACGGGTGGTACTTGGCAATATTGGTCAGCATTCTCTATTTCCTTCTTCATCTCAATTCTCTTTTGGCCTGTGAAGCTTTCCAGATCAGAGGAGAAGATCCACGGTAATACGGAGCTTTGGATACTGCAAAGGAAACGAAGAATCCTACTGACAACTCTTTTCAACCTCGCCTGCAAGCATCACAGAAAAGAACACCGAAAGAACACCGCTTTATCATGGGAAGCATAAATTGGAGCATAGGTGTCCTATAGCTGAAGCGAGGTGAAGCAGGTTCCACACAAGGTGAAGGAGCACACCCATAAGCATTTCCATAAAGCCGTGTTTTCAAACAAAGGGTTAAGATTTAGATTTTCTTACAAGTGAAGAATGAAGAAATAAAAGAAAAAGAAAATTACCAGGACATCCAGTTTTCCTCTAGCTTGCTTTGCTTCTTTCCGAATCTGAGTCTGGAGTGACAGTCAGGGAGCAGCGTTGTGCAGAAATGCCAAAGCCTCCCCAGCTGGTTGTACCTTCATCAGCAAGGGCTTTGATACTGCTGCCTCCTCAGCAACATCAGCCATTTCCGAGGAAAGCTGGTGTCCATCAGGTCAAATAGGAATGGGAAATCCCTCTTGCCACAACTTCACACTCACACCAGAGTTGGCAGGACAGGCCGATGGACAGAGAAGCGTCTGCAAGGGTGTTAGAAAACAGACTTCAGATTTCCGTCAACCCAGGAAGAATTACTTGCTCATCCCTTCAAAGTGAACTCTGAGTAGAAGGAGGGGATCCCAAGCTGCATTCCTGACATCTATGCTGCAAAGTCATCCAATGGGACATGTTACTGGACCAGCCTGTTACGAACAGAAACAGGACTTTGAGGTTATGCTGTTGGATTAGAATTAAGCTCAAAGAGTTAGTCCTTTGACGTGTTTTTGTTTGCAAGTGTTTTCACTGCTTCCCAGACAATGTCTCCAGCAAGCTAGCTGCTTGCTTCATTTGTTCTGTTCTGTTCTGTTCTGTTCTTTTTGATTCTGTTTTGTTTTGTTTTCTCAGCCAGGATTCTTAGAGAAATGAGATTAAAGTGATCATATTGTATGTCCACCCATCCCTCCCTCCCCTTCGCTTGTCCAGAGCTTTTACCTCGTCCAGCAGCTTGAATGAACTCGGTCCTAGGTGCAGTTGTGTCCAAGCCATTCTGTTCCTAGACGTGTTGTGAGAACAGACAGCTAAGTAGTGGGGAGAGGATGTGCTGCTGTCTGCAGTGTGACCTCAGCGCTTACCAAACAGTAGGGAATACACAGAGAAGGGCCTTAGGAGAACTTCAAGCCCCAGATACGTTTTATGTGGAAACCATATTTCCCAAGATAACACTGGACACAACTGCATAATCAAAATGGATTCATTTCTTGGTTCATTCAACTCCTAGGTTTTAGTTTTAAAACATGTCTGTCTTGGCTTAAAGCACTCTTCTAATCTCTATTTCCAGTTCCTAGGATTTCCTGAAATAGCTCATCCCATTTTTTTCTTTGTACACTCTCCCAGCCTCTTTGTTTTCCTCTCCCCAAGAAACTTAGCACTGCTCTCTTCATACTTGACAACTAGATATGGAGCTGTATCAGCCAGAAGGAAGTTTCCTTCACACTTTCTGCTTCTTACGGTATCTGGGCTCTTACCTTTACACTTACTCACCCTTCCTACATTAGCACAAAGAAAGCTGTTTGGGAGATCTGATGTCTTGTTTTCCAGAAACTGCCCTGAATCACCTTTACGAGAGCTGTCCCACGCTGCGAGCACAAGTCTTGCAGTCTGGCCAGATATTTGCCTTCTAAGTCAATAACCAAATCTGTTACAAAGGTAAGAACATGTAATTAATGGAAAGGAAATCCTTTTATCCTTTCATTTTGATCCAAATTCACTTTTTTTTTTTTTTTTCTAGTCCAAGAATGAATCGTGGAGAACCACCAAAACTCAGGTGAGAAATGAAATGACAAATGTTAAGGTCAGGAAGCTTGCCCACTGCCATTGCTACCCTGAAAGCAGATGGAGTGCATCTTCATACGCCACAGCCTGAGACACTAGTCGACAGGCCAGCCCGTGTGAGGAAGTCCATTGCTGCCTGAATTTTAACATGACAGGGGGACTCTTAAGCCTCTTGTTTATGCTTTAGTACTTGCGGTCTATGGGAGGACCACAGCACACTCTTCTCTGTCTCCCCTTATTTGTTGATCGTCTGTAGGAAGAAGAGAACGTGCAGAGGCCCTCACCCGTACATTGGGTCTGTTCTCACTCTGTGCAGCTCCATCATTGAGCAAAGTACCAACCTTGAGGCTTCTGTAAGGACTTGACACAAACTACAGAATACTACAATGAAGCATTCACAACAAAACCACATTTTTTTCCGCAGCCAAGCATCAAAACACTTACAGAAGGGCATGGTCCCTCTCTGTGCACCTCAAGGGGAGATCCACAAATCCTCACGTGGTTTCATCGCATCCAGCACCCTTCTCTGTGCCTCCCAGCTAAACGTGCACAGAGGCAGCTGTTGCCAAAGTGCTGTGGTGACACAATTCAGTTCTGTTTCTGAAGTCATCACCGCAGGCGCCTCCCAGTGACGGCACAACACTCTCTGTTGCTAATGCGTCTGTCTCAGAAACAGCTAGGGAAGTACCACTATGCCCAAACTGACTTGAATTAGAGTAGTTCCCAAATTGTTCTCTGCTCCCCTACATCTGTGGAAGGTGTGTGATCAATCTTTTCCTTGAGAAAGGACTACAGAGCAAAAGAGCTTGATTCTGAGACGTTGCCCGTCCTTGTAGAGCAGTTCACCTTTGATTTCCATGTCAGAAAAAAGAAGGTGAAATCAACAATTCCCTTCCTCTGAGCTGGGAATAGGAAAGAAGCCCAATTCTCCAGGAAGCCTTCAAAAGGAAACTCTGCATTTCTTTCTTAAACACCTTGTTTAATTTCTTGAAAGAAATCTTTCCCAGGACTTTGCAACTGCGGTGGTTCGAAGCGGGTGGGCAGCTGAGTTCCACCACGGCCGCTCTCTCACTCCCCCTCCTCAAAGGGAAAGGGGGAGAAAATACGATGCAAAGGGCTCCAGGGCTGAGATAAGGACAGGGCGATGGCTCAACAAGTATCGTGACGGGCAAAGCAGACTCAGCACAGTGACCCTCAGGGTCCCTCCCTGCCCCTGCTCCCCGTGGGGTCCCTCCCATGGGATGCCGTCCTTCCCCAGCTGATCCCACACGGGCTGCCCACAGGCAGCAGCTCCTCAAGCACTGCTCCCACACGGCTCCGTCCCACGGGCTCCATCCATCCATCCATCCCCCAGGAGCAAACTGCTCCAGCACGGGTCCCCCACGGCTGGGCGGCAGCTCCCCCCAGCCCCCCTGCTCCTGCGGGGGCTCCTCTCCATGGCTGCAGCTGCGGCCCGGGGCCTGCTCCTGCGGGGGCTCTCCACAGGCCGCAGCCTCCTCCAGGCCACAGCCACCTGCTCCACCGGGGGCTCCTCCACCCACAGGGGGGCAGCAGCGTGGAGATCTGCTCCATGGGGGACCCATGGGTGCAGGGGGACAGCCTGCTCCACCAGGGGCCTCTCCCTGCACAGCCCGCAGGGGAACTGCTGCTGTGAGCCTGGAGCACCTCCTGCCTCCTGCTGCACTCACCTTGGGGGCTGCAGGGCTGCTTCTCACTCCTTGCTCTTCCAGCTTCTGTTGTGCAGCAGTATTTCCCCCTGCTTACATCTGCTCTCCCAGAGGTGCAAACAACATCGCTTATTGGCTCAGCTCTGGCAAGCGCCGGGGCCCTTTTGGAGCTATCTGGAGCTGGCTGTTGTCTGGATTGTTCTCACAGACGCCATCCCTGCAGGCCCCTGCTACCAAACCCTTGCCACGTAAATCCGATCGAAGTGTATGCAGCAATTACAAAGCCGCTGTGCTTTGGGCTGTCACGATCCTTCTGCAAGTGCAGGGGAGGTGCAGGGTTGCTTTGCATTTCCAAAAGGAGGAAGAAAGCCTCCAACCCCACTGGACCTCAGCCACTTGCAGGATCCAAGCAACGCTCCCCACTTTCAGTTATCTCCCTCCCATGCACACAGTGGGAGCAAGGTTGAACAAGCACATTTTTGAAAATGTTTATCTTAATGAAGAATAAAAGAAGTCTACAACACCCAATCCCTCTGTGCACCCAAGGCAAAAATCGTGGACTATTCTGCCTCAACACTATTTTCAGACCCAATTTGTCAAGTCATCTAGCAGAGGATTTCTCTCTTGTTTACTCACTAGCTTAGTAGAGCGCCAGTTTACATAGGTGCTGGAGCAGATTCCTCAACCATCTGAAGGGACTTGATCCCAGAAAAGTTCAAAACTGCAGATGACTCATGATTTTGTGGTGAAGCATCTATTAAATGAGAGCTGTTCCGCTTAGGGCACAGTGAGACAGTGTGAGAAGAACCCTGTATCTCACTGATTGAGGCTTTATAACTCTACAGAATTGTCAGTCAACAATAAATGGAAAGTGCAGGAGATATGTTCTTTCTTCCTCCTTTCCCTGCCATACATTAGCAGAGAGATTGTGGTGGGATATAGGTTCAGAGCCTCACAGAAGAAGGATTTGAACCCAGGCTCTCCACAGTCTGCACCACTGCCTTCCTGATGGCTTTTGACTATTTTATTTTATTTTATTTTATTTTATTTTATTTTATTTTATTTTATTTTATTTTATTTTATTTTATTTTATTTTATTTTATTTTATTTTATTTTATTAGTATTATTCTTCTTCTTTTTCTGGGTGGTGTCTAAGTCTTGGGGGGAAGAACAAACTGTGGGAGGAGGGAATGCTACTACTGTCTGTGACAGTGGTGATTTCTGGACAGTGTTAGCAACAGAGCTTCTGCAGAGAAGAGAAAATGCCAGGCAGTCTCTGTTGGTATTCCATGTACTGAGTACTGAGTGCAGTTTTGGGCTCCACAGTATAAGAAAAAGACATAAACCTGTTAGAGAGTGTCGAAAGAAGGGCAACAAACAAGAGGGTCTCTTTTAACAGGGGGATTGAGGTTTGTGGCAAGGTTTTGGTAGCAATTTAGGGGCTGCACTGTGCTGGACACAGCAACAGACGCACCATAAGCCAAAGTCAGACAATAAGCCAAGGTGTGTTCACGCGTGGTTTACTGTGGTTTACGTGTGGTTTACGTATAGAAGAAAGTTTTTGCCTAGTGGTGAGTATACTGCAGATTTGCTGCATTGTTCTAAATTAAACAGCAAGATAAGTGATGGCATCGTAGGCTGGGAAAATATTTCTAGAGTATCAGCGCGTTTTGAGCATCATTTTAACTGTTTATGCAAACATGAAGATTATTAAAATCAGTGTTTATTTATGTCTGTATGTAAACAGGTGATCATGTTGTATAGCATGCAGTAAATGGTTTGTGAATGCTGCTTGAAGAATGAAAAGAGTAAGTCAGCTCCACAAGGAATAAATGAATTTTGTTTATTTGTGCAATGCAGAGATTAGAATTAGACCAACAGCATGGAACCAAAGTCTTGCTGTGTGCCTTTTATCTGTAGGACAGTTCATGGAGGCTTCAGCAGCCCTATCTGTTTTCTAGCAGTCTGAAATGTCCTCTGTGGTGCTGCACCCAGTTGAAAGCCTGCACTGATTGTGCTGAACTTTCCTAACAGGAGGCACGGGTCCTTCGTCGGACGCTGGCTGGGGATGTATGCTGCGATGCGGGCAGATGATGCTGGCCCAAGCACTGATCTGCAGACACTTAGGGAGAGGTGAGTGCTGGTCCTGAGGGAACTTCGGTATTGTCTGCAGACGCTTCTTCGTAAGTACTCCATTAAAAGCACAAACCCTGAATTTATTAGTGAGACTTTCTTTGATGCCCTGGTAACAGTTCCTAATGAATCAATTCATATTCAGCTGGGTGAAATCATCCCAGCCTGAAGCAGAGAAATAGGCATAGAAGGAGAACAAATGGGGAATCCTGTCGCCATTATTTTATAAACCTTTTAGTGTAACACCCAAGTTGAGGCCAAGGGAAAACCTGCCACCGTGGGACAGTGCTCTTACCCTTCTCTTCACTACTCACTTGTCAGCAGCACGAGGTCCAAACCCCCCTGGTGCAAGCTCTTAAGCATGCATGTCACATCCCAGGATGCTGCCAGTGGAGTGTTTGGACTTTCTGTATGGATCTTATGTTGTTATTTAATGGGTGCTTAGAAATCCAACAAGGTCTAAACACAGCCTGTACTTTTAAATAATCTTGGAAGCTCAGAGATACTGGAATGGCTATCAACACGCAGCATGATCCGTCAGAATATGTTTGCAGTTGATGTTTTTGTTTTGTTTTATTTTCCCTGTTTTGACAATCTAGCCTATGATGATAAAGGGCAGCTTGATGATAAATAACAAGCTTGGAATTCTAGGAGCTCTACACAAAATGTAAATATTCGAGATGAATTGAAATGTCTTTTAACATCTCATTATAAAGCTTTCTGCTGTCTAGACATTTGATCAGTGTAATGAAAACGTCACCATTTTTTATTCTATATCAATTTTTCCTTTCAGATTGGCAATGGGAAAAACACAAAAAACAACCAGAAGAATATCACAGAATCCTACGATGCTTTCTCGACAGGAAGGCTTGCTGTTATTCAATCCACCAGATGGGTAAGAACAAACATAAACTTTCAGGTTTTTTCCACTGAAATTTCTACTGTGTTGAATCACTAATTTGCAGTATGTTAATTCATAATTTTAAAAAGTGGATGTGAAGACAAGGTGTATGCTTATACAAAAATAAAAAGGTATGCAGATGGGCGCAAAGACTAGTAGTACAGAAACATTCCCTGAGACCTAAATAAAGCCATGTACTAGAATGTAGCTCTTGATAAACTCTGTAAGCCTTGGGTACCAGAGTCAGTAATGTTAGAATAGACAGTCTTGTAGCTTATTGCTGTAATTTGTAATAAAGGGCACTAACATTTGTTAACTTGTAATTCTCATTGTAGTTTAGAAGCCTTTTGTTTATTAAAGAAACTGGCACTCCCTAAGTTTTGAAAAGAGCATAGATTGAGAAAATAATTGTTATTGCTAAATACAGATTGCAGTTACTCTAGAATGTTTGACAGTCACAGTATTTACTGTATATTGTTCCCACATTCTTTATGGTCTCATTTTTCTTTGATTTTGTGTACGTGTGTCTTTTTTTCACTGTGAAAACAGCACAGGTGGGTGTTGGAGAGGGGAAGTCAATTGGAGAATGGTTTGGACCAAATACAGTTGCTCAAGTACTAAAGTAAGTGAGATCATACCAGTCTCATTCAGAACGTACTCCCCTGGGGCAGCCAAGAGAAGGCCCAGGCAGAGTTTTGAAGGCTGCATCTCCCCCTGTCCCACAGTCAGGAATGTACTTGCCATCTATTTACAAGTGCAGCATGGAATGTCATGCCACAGCTCGGTGTGCAGGTACTGAGTTGGGAATGGGTGACCTCTAAATTTTAATAAAGGAAGAGCCTGAGGAGAAGAAACTGCAGGAAAGTCTCCTGCTACGCCGTCTGCATGCCCTCACCAGTCACACCACAGATGTATATTCCTTTCTGCACAGTGGCACAGCTCTGGCAGGTCGAGAGTGCCACCGTGTAGGTCGGAGTGGTGGTGTGAAACATCAGAGAGAAGCCATCTCGGCTGAGGAGGGAACTGAGCTGCAATTCCTCCCTTTCTGAGCAGCAGTTCTGCCAGCAAGGCTACTGGATAAAGATGGGCAGCTCCTCATAGTCTGTGAGCCACACTGAAAGGAACTGAGGCTGCTCAGTTCTCCAGGGGTACGTGGAGGTGTCTTACCTCAGGCAGGGGCTAGGCTACAGGTCCTGCGAGCTCAGCAGCAAGTCTTTGACACCCTGGAACAGGCACATGATCTGAAGAGGGAGGGGAGCTGAAGCATGCCCTGGACTCCAGATCTTTCATGGCCAAGTTTTTCATGGTGAAACGCTCACCCCCATTTCTTTCTGGCTTATTTGAAACAGCTAATTCTGCCAGTGCAGCTTAAGAGTGTAGCTCCCTTCCGCAAAGGTTTGGATTTTGCAGAAGTGGACATAAAACTGTGTGCTGCTGTCTCCCACTGAAGTTTTGGTGCCCCAAACCCTTAGCTGATTTAGCTTTTAACGCCCCATTTCTGCTGTGCACGCAGGCTCAGGCAGAAGTAATTCCACTGAATTCAGTGGAATTTCTTAAGCAAAAAGTAATCTGCAAAACTGGCATAGGAATTTTTTTCTTTTCCAGATGAGAAAAGACACAATTGGGCAAGAACCCAGTGCAGAGACTGTCGAGTGCAATAAAAAGTAATAAACTTGATGTAGTTGAACTGTTACTGTCACTGCACTTAGCAGTAAGACAAAACAGTTTGCACATGGTGCAGCGCATATGTTTTTCCTGGTACCACTCAGTACCTATTTTTCTAAAGATATTAAACATTTAATGTTTAAAGTTTTCTTTTTCTTACATGGAGACTTTAAAAAATGCAGAAAGGATGTTTTTTCTTAAGAAAAAAAAAAATAAATAAATGGTTCTGAGTGTAAAGCTACCCTTTTGATCCAACTAGTTTATATTAATTAGTACCTTAATGTTTTCTAGGAAGCTTGCTTTATTTGATGAATGGAATTCATTAGCAGTTTATGTATCTATGGGCAATACGGTGGTCATTGAAGACATCAGTAAGTGACACCTCATCAGTTTTCTGGTAACAGTTTCTGATTTGACTCCATTTGCCAGCATGTATCTAAACATGAACAAATACTTGGGGGGCCATGGGTTTGTCTTGCAAGGGTAAGAAGAGGGAAGAAGGACATACAAACTCAGTTGTGTTTTTTTGATCCCTGATGCCAACTTCGTGCTCACATCACTGGATGTGAAGAGCTCCTTGAAGAATTTCTACTGTCATCATTGCTGCCATTTCATTTCTCTGGCGTTTTATAGGCAAAGCTTGACACTATTAATAACATTAATAGGACATGTCACTGCAGTCTTAAATTGTCATCCCCCAATCATTGATCTAACGTCTCACTTGGACGTGCCAGCACATACTGTCTGCTAGAATTACTTCTACTAAATAGCTGTAATTGCCATGCCCGGCTCGTTTTGTCTTGGGTGCCCTATAAAGATCCCTGGCAAACTAGCTTAATTCACTACTGAGAGGAAGATCTGCTTTGTGTTCCTCTGTGCGTTGACTGATTTCTAGTTTTATTCCCGCAGAAAAAATGTGCTGGTCCCCTCCTCAGAGCAGCAGCGCGTCCCACAGCAGTGCACATTTGCACAGAAGTGCTCTTGGCCGAAGCAAGAAGGCAGGAGGACTCTGCACAGGCTGGAAAGCCCTCTTGCTTATTATACCTCTACGACTAGGGATAAATCACATAAATCCCGTATATATTGATGCATTTAAAGTAAGGTTTTCTTTCAATTCATTGCTCGTTACTGTCAAATAAGTTTGGGTATGTGTGATGTCAGTAAAGAAATGAATTACAATTTCCTTTATTCCTTTTGAGCTCCTAGGAATGCTTTAAGATGCCACAGTCTTTGGGAGCATTAGGAGGGAAACCAAATAATGCCTATTATTTCATAGGATTTTTAGGTAAGGAAAAAAGAAACTTATTCCAAATGTGCAGATGATCAAAAGAGAACATTTTTTGAAGGGGAAATAGTAAGGGGTCTAAGCGTGAACCTCTAGAAGTAAAGAAAGATGAGAATAGAATAAAATAAATGAAGAAGCATATCTAAAAGAGTTTAGAAACAGTATGAGATGATCCTTAACAGGAGCAGAAAGTTAACAGCAAAGCTAGGTGTAAAAATAAGTGATGACATCAACAAGAGCAACATACTGAGAATAGCTGATAGCATTTGACAAGTGTATTGGTCAAATGTCACTTTTATTTTCTTGTATTTCAAAACTGTTTCTGATAGCAGAAACTATCTTTTCACCTTTTGCATACCTTCTGTTATTAAGTATTGCTCTAATTAATTTAAAATGCATTCCTTCAGATTTCACCCCACTTTGGGCCAAAATTTTGCAACCCTATTTTGTCCTTTTGTAAAACCTAACCTGTTTTAGTTAGGCTTTTTTGTTCCAATTTCTGAATGAATGCCTAATGGGATTACAGATTGCATCTGTGAACATCCTGTACCTTTTAATCTGTCAAATGTTAGTGTTTACAACACTTGAGATTTAAAAAAAAAAAAAAAAAAGTACTGGATCTCACATGGAAAAATAAAAGTATGTGACAAAGATAGAACATAACCAACCAAAAAATTACAGTAATAGGTGACAATAGGAAGTTATACTAAATACCCTGTGGGAAACGCTGTGTCTAAACCTTCCGATTCTCTTAAAGAATCCCTAGCTGGAAAGTCTAGATTATACTGACTGCGATGGCAATCTAATTTCTATTTTACAGTTCTGGACCAAGTGCTTATTAATGTCACTTGCTTATTTTTAACATACGGCTTTTATCCATCCAGGCAATGAGCTGATCTATCTGGACCCTCACACCACTCAAAGCTTTGTAGATTCAGAAGAAAATGGCACGGTTGACGATGAGAGTTTCCACTGCCAGGAAGCCCCACATAGAATGAAGATCATGAATTTGGACCCTTCAGTAGCTTTAGTAAGTGTCAGGAAATCTGGAATGCATGTACTTTATCTCAAAGTAATGTCTCTCTACATTGGTAAGGGCAGCAATGCATCTCCTTGAACAGAACCAAGATCACAAAGCTGTCTTCTGTGATCAGCACATAGTAGTTTGTACATAACTACATCGAGAGTCTTAGGGCAAGTGGGGAGCTGTCTGTACTGTAGGGAGCTCGCTTTGTTTTCTTTACTGAGCAGCTTTTACTTCTTTCAAGAGGCATTATAATGGTCAGAGCAAGGAACTGAAACAGGTTTACGTGTTTTATTCTATCACTACTTTATGTTTGGTCACCTCTAGACAAGTTACTTAAACTTACTTTATATCATAAGTTGAAAATGTTTAAGTGGAATTATTGTATTTCACCCCAAATTACAAATACAAATGTATTATTTGTAATTCACCCAAAATGTCATGGGGGTACTGTGGTATTTGAAAAAGTTGGATCTGATCCCATGCCAGTATCCTGTGATTGGGTGATTGGCAGTTGTCACCAGTGGGATGTGTTTCTAAAGCTTTAAACAATCTGTAAAGATACCGGTATCTGTCATTCATTCACATACCTGTTTTTTAATACTGCTGCTTTTTAGAAAGTTCTTTTGTTTTGTTTTGTTTTAATACTTAACTACGTAACTGTGCAAAATGTGGCATGATGCAACGAGACAGACAAAATCATAATGAAGAGCAAATATTTTCAGTATAGATACCAGAATGGAAATGTTCCTTAGGTGGTCCATCATCTACAAGTTTTCAGCTTCTGCTGATACCTGGACTGTAGGAACTGGGTGGCGCTCCATGGAGGAGCACACAGGAGCTGCTGCTATTTTTTGCTTGACTATTTCGTTAGGGGTTTGCAGGGCCTTGTTCTCCCCGTGGGTTCTCTCCCTAGAGCTGCCACATATTTGGAGTCTTATATCTACTGATCGTACAGGGCATTACTGTATCAGAGGTCAAACCGCCTTACCTGCTGGTACCACATACCTACCATCTGCAAAGGTAAAACTCTGTGTGTTTGTTTTTTCCCCTAAGGGCTTCTTTTGCAAAGAAGAATGTGATTTTGATAACCGGTGTAGTCTTGTACAAAAGGTAAGAGTGGGAACTTAGCATCTCGATTTGTTCTTTATAAAGTCTGGTTTTTATTGTCTGGTTTTTGTAAAATTTTCCTTTGCATTTTCCTTTGTATACAAATTGTATGAGCCATGGAGAAGAATGCATTAAAGCATCAGGGTAAGGCAATACTACTGAATTGCTAATTGGAAATTGTTCAGCACTTTACCAGCCACAAACCCTGCCAGTTGGAAAATGGGTGTAAACATCCACACTTGAAGGTGTTACTGGGTGACACTTGCTTTTAACTTCTAATTCTCACTAAATGACTAAGGTTTAACTGCCATATTGTAGTGATGTATCAATGATTTGCTTCCTGATCCTTTTTTATTGTTTGACATAGTAGATTGCGTGTTCTAATTATGACTGTTAGTCCCTGCTATCTTAAAGATCTGATTCTGTAAGCGCTGCAGGCCTCTAGCTCCTGCTGATCTAGGGAGAACAGAAGGTGCTGGCTGCCACAGGAAACAGACTTGAGGATGTTTCTGCATGCAGCTGTTAAGCTAAGCACCAGACGTCTGAATGTAAAGTACCATCAACCTCTAAGGGCGTTTATTTAAAAAAAAAAATCATCTAAGGAAAACAGTTTGTAAATAACTGAAATACAGGACAGAAGGTAACTTCTCTTTGAAGAGGAATAGCGTTTGGCTTCAGGAACACCTTTTTTCCTGACCAAAACCTGTCCTTCAAAATCTGATGCGTTTTTTTTTTTTTTTTTTTCCCCCTTTGGAGGAGCTGATAGATCTGTCTTTTGTGCTATTGATCAACAGAAAACTTGAGGAGAGTTCTATGCAAGCAACTTTCTTTTAAAAAGCAGAAAATATTGTACATTCCTAGTGTGCTTGCTACCTGTAAACAAAATTACAGGTTTGCAGATATCAAAGCTGATATCAAAAGATGATAAGACTGATAATTTGTAGTACAGTTCAAGAGATCTGTCTTCCAGATGTGTTTTAACTAGGGATGTATTACAGAGACCATGGTGCTTGGATTTCACAGTATGTCTGTATAAAGACTTTTTTTTCCTGATGGACATGCGTAATTAAAAAACACTTTCAATTAAGCAGACACGTTTTGTGTTTGAAGCGTCCCCCGAGCCAGCTTTTAAAATGAAAGCATTCTGTCCTCAGGAGATTCTAAAGCAGCAGAGTCTACGGATGTTTGAGCTGGTCCAGAAGCACCCGCCACACTGGCCTCCTTTCATACCTCCAACAAAACCAGAAGTGACAACCACAGGAGCAGGTAAGGCACCGATTAAAAGCCTAATTGTGCAATGTTATGTTCCTCGTTAGCAAATAAAAGAATAATCACAGGTAGAATAACTATCCTTTGTGAGTGTCAAGCAATATATAGTTTTATTTTCCCTTATAGGAAATGCTCTTTTATCACAGATTAGTTTGGAGAATCTGTTCACCGTTAAGGAACCGTAAATGCACCTCGCTCATTTTCATGGCATGATGCGGTAATACCACTTGACAACTCCAGAAGACTGGAAAGGGGCTTTTGAGTCGGTTTACACACCGACCGTGTAAGTTTTTACACACAGGTGCATTACCAAGGCGTTTACCTCCACCGTACCTGCGTGTAGCAAGCTCCTGCCTCCAGTGCTGCGGAGACGTGCTCCTCGGGGGGGGGGGGGAAGGCAGAAAGGGAGGAGAGAGCACCCTGCGACAGAGAAACAAAACACACGTGTTAATTTCCAAACATCGTGGCTTTTTTTCCTCCCACGATTTCCCCTCCTGATGGCTGGTGCGCGGGTGGGCAGCTGAGGCAGCCCCGGGACCGTGTGCGTAGCCCCGGCCGGGGCCGCTGAGCTCCCATACGGCTTTTTTTTTTTTACTTTTATTTTTATTTTGGCTTTATTTTTAGGCACTGGGAGCGGCTGAGGCCACACAGCCGCCGAGATGAGCGAGCCTCGTTGTGCTCAGCAGCTGAGCTCTGCTGCCTGCTCTGCGGCTGCAGTTCCCTCAGCGAAGGCTTTGAGGTTCTCCGACTCGTGTTAGGCGATGCATTCCTGCACCATTCGCATCGAATGGGGACGCTTGACGCGGAAAAAAAGCAAAAAAAAAACCAAAAAAACACCAAACAATAAACTTAAAACCTCTGCAGCCCTTCCTCCCCTCAGCGCCCCCCTTCCTTCCCCTCGCCGTTCCTTCACGGACCGCGCTCTCCGCGCCCACCCCGCCGCGTTCTCCACAGCCTAAACTGAAACAAAACGCAAAGCCCTCGAAGCCGGGACCAGCAAGGAGGGCTCAGCACCCGTCCCTGCGGGGCTCGGAGCCCGATGGTGCCCGTCAGGACGGCGAGGGGCCGAGCCGCCCCCTCATGGCGGTTGGCGAAGCCGCCCTCAGGGCGCAGGGAGGGGGGCGGTGGAGCGGCTGTTGGAGGCGGCTCCTCGGTAGGCCTTGCGGGGTTGGAGCTGCCCGGGGGGAGCCTTCGGTCCCCTCAGCGCTAGGGTGGGCTGAAGGGGCGGCGGGGACCCTCCTGTGTTGGCATACTGCTCTCTGAAAAGAGTACTCACTTCTGGTAACTTTTCCAAACGCGCACCAGAAACAGCGCCCATCAGAAGATGGTGCTGGCTGGGGGGCATGCTCGCCTTGCAGCTGAGGCAATGGACTGGTGAGCTGCTGCCAGAATCACAGAATCACAGAATATCTAGGTTGGAAGAGACCTCAAGATCATCGAGTCCAACCTCTGACCTAACGCCAACAGTCCTGCTCCTTCCCCGCGCTCAGCTGTGTGCTCCTGCCCTCCTGTGCATTGGATACAAGAGCTGTGCAAGGACAGCGTGAGTTGGTGCAGCTGGATTGTCTGGCAGAACACTAATCCTGTCAGTAAACCAAAAAAATCTGTCAGGGCCTATCCATTTTGTCATAGTCAAAATGGGATATGAGGGTGTTTTCTTTTTTTTTTTTTAAGATGAGGTTGTTAACATATGTAGGATGTAAGTACCTTCAATACTTTGTCAAAACACACACACCACTTCACTATCCTTCAAATGTAGTGAGGTGTCCTGCAGATTTGAGAAAGTACTTCACAGGTGTTCTGAAACACCGAATAGCCTATGTAGTGTAGGTATCTTTTACTACATGCAGAATCCCTGCCAGCAAGTAGTTAGGTAGACAGTTGTAATTATAAAGTAGTATTTTAGTTTGTGAGACTGTTAGACTTCCATGAGGCTGAAATATCTGCTCATTTTCTGTTGGCTAAAGAAGCATTGAGTTCTGTGCTCTACTGTAGAAACATTTCAAAATAGCCATGACGTGAACTGGCAGAATAAAGGATGCTTGTGCATCTTTCTTCTTGAACCCATACTGATGCTGCTGCCTATCAACCCTGGGAACTTCAATCTACCTTTGTGCTAGTGCCATTTATTTATTTATTTTACATGTATATAGTTTTACCATGATATAGCCGTTGGAACACAGGAAGGTTTGGGGCACGGATATATTTTTTATATACACAATATCTTAACTGCTGTTCTTAGTTCTATCAGCGTGCTTGTTAACTAATTTGAACAGATGATAAAACTGTAAGTATGGAATGTAAGCTTAGTATTTCATGTTTTGTACTTCTGCTGCAACCCAAAAGAACTAAAATCATAGCACCGAGGACCGAATTGTACTGTGGTCATTTTGAACCCTGAGCTGTGCTGTCCTGCCGCTCCGTAGTGAGACAGAGGTGCGCTGTCCCACCGGCCTGAAGAGACAAGTCTGGGCAGAAGATAAACCAGGAACCAGAAGTAGAGAAATTCTCACAACCTTATTGTACACATATTTTGGATATTCATCTTCTAGCTTTTCAAGACTGTTCATTCAAAGTAGTTCAGCTTTTTACCTCAGTGTATTAAGTTCCAGGTGCCTCATTAGACCAAACTGAAAATGTCACTGATAGTTTCTGATCCCTGTTCTCCTTCCTGGGATAGCTCAATGCCTCCTGACGGATAGTGTAAGGTTAGTGGGGTAGGCTTTGGGAGATAATAGAAACAGAAGAGAAGTCCGTGTGAGTCCAGCTCAACATCCCCCTGGGTTTGTGTTCAGTTTGTCAGTACTTGAGACCAGTCCCTAGGGAAAAGTACGGGAACAGTGGGTGAACAAGAAGTTTAATCTCTAGTAAGATCTTCACGCTCTTTGGAATGATTTAATGTAGTGTGTTTCATCTTACACTTCAGATAACTTTCACTCAGAAACCTTTAGCAAGGCATCCACTCACAGTGGATCCACATAGCTAGTGCTTCTGCATCCTCCTCTTCACTTTGTATTCCAGGCAACGTTTAGCACCTGCTTCTCTGCCTAGCCTTATGAAAATTCAGGTACAGCATCGGTTTTATGGTTCATCTTAACCACCAGCTTGTGTATTGGTGGTGAAACATGCTGGCAGTAAGAGGCAGTGTAGTGCAGCTCGTTACAAGCTTGCGTTCTGCTGGAGGTGCCTACTACAAACGCTCAGCGTCTAACAGAATTTAACGACCGGCAAAGGTGGGAAGGCTGTTTCACTCAGAAATGAGTAGTGACATTGTTTCTCAGGTAATCCAAATCTTCCCCTTTCTGAGGTGTATTTCTATTCAAACAGTATGCTGTTATAGGATTTCTTGAACTGGGCGAACTGGGCTTCAGAAGGGTGCTCCCTACCTTTGTCCCCCTCAAGTCTGAGAAAAATCGGTTGTTAGACCCTTCCTGATAATGTCTGCTCTCACTGTAGCAGGTATGGAAGACCAAAAGGGTCCATTTGGTTTGTGGTGAAATTAACCAAAGTTAAATTTCTGCATCCTTCCCGGGAAGCACATAGCTCTCTGCAGATGGGGCTGTGGGACTAATTCTGATTACAAAACCTTGCTAGCTAAAAACATCAGATAATAATGAAAAAATTAAGAAATCACAAACTGGTCAGTAGTCAAATGCAGATTTATGAGGAGAAAAAAGACTTTTGGGGAAGTAACTTTAGCTTTTCTAATCAGAACAACTTCATCTCAGGAGTTGTTTCTTGGTTTCCCTCGGAACCTTTGTGCTGTCACAACGAATGTGTCACGGTAACTCTGCCCACGGTAACTCTGATGTCCTGTAAACGAGACTTCTGGCAAACTGAAGTGGAGCACATCACGTTTGCTGGATGGAGAGTGTGTTTTGGCTTATTACGTTTTGCTGAATTGTTCCCGTCAGTGCCAAAATGTGGACAGGTGAAATGCAACCTACAGAAATGCTTGTTTTTAAAGTCCTGTGCAATTATAACTTCAGTATATGGAGTCTTCGCTTGTAATTTGTAAATTTTCTTGTGCATTATGTGTATTGTCAATATATTGATGTTAGAAAAAACATTAAATGGCAGTTTTGGATATTGTGAATGGAATAGTTGGTGGGAATTAAATAGCCGCAGTTTGAGCAATGGTTTTAATATTTAATTATTAAATATTATAGTATTAAATCTAGAGTTTAACTGGAAAGTAAATGAGAAGATCTGATAGTTTATAGCGACAGTGTGATACTCATACTAGCAACCAAATGGCTTGAACGTATATTTAAAATTTTAAGCAATTGATTTGTTGTTTAACTTGACTCTCTTTGCTTGCTCCTTAAAGTAGAAAGTTTGGAGCGAGGATTTCTGCTTAAATGTGAGATATGGGTTGTGTTGCTTTTTTTTTTTTTTTTTAAAGACTTTGTGAAAATGTTTTTTTGTTTGTTTGTTTGTTTGTTTGTTTTGAAGCTTAATCATGAAGTCCAACTCAGGAATCTTTGAAGGTGGTGTCTTTTTTTTTTTTTAATTTTCTTGCATAGCTTGTGACTGAGATTTTCAACCTTTACAACCAAAATGCAACTCTTTTAAACTCTTCGGACAGTCTCTGAGAAGTGCTCTCTGCAGGATCAAAGGCAAACTTCTTCTTAAAAAAGTCAACTTTTACACATTTTTTAAAAAGGCTTTAAAAAGGCTTTAAAAATGAATGGCTTAAATTATATACTTGGTAGTTCTCCAGAGGTATTTCACAGACTTCCTTATAGGTTGGCAGCTGGTCTTCATAAACAGGAAGTTATAATGTTAAGCATTTAATACTGCATTTTCTTCTTTGTTTTAACAGCTCAAAAGGAAGAGAAGAGAAAAAAAGATAAAGCGACAGAGTTTATAGGGGCATCAAAGAAAGCTATTGCTTCAGCATCTATGGTGGAGAAACATGCATCTTCCCTCACTAAAAATTTTTCTCCAAAGAAGTCCCCTTCCATGTCTAGCACATCGCTAATGAAGCAGACGCTTAAACCTGCTGGGAGTTTCAAAGGTGAAATTCCCAAGAAACCATGGCCTTCAACAGGTGGCGTTCCTTCAAAACAAGCAGCTTCTTCTCATGACTCGCCAGTTTCCAAAAAACTAGCTGCATCCAGTTTGGCTGGAGGACTCAAAAGGCCTTCGCTGTCTTCCGTTTCTACTGCATCTGGAAGTAGACAAGCAAAAACACAAGCTAGCCCTATCCAGTCGCAGCCCAACTCACAGATTCGACAACATATTCGTCAGTCCCTAAAAGAAATGTTATGGAAGAGGTGGGTGAGAATTCAAAGCACTTATTTTATATAGGAAACTACAACTAGAAGTAAAGGGTTAGCCTGCAGAGTTTTGTTTCTTTCTTGCTAAGTGATACTAAGGGATTTAATTTGTGCTAGAAATTACTACAAGTATTTTTAGCATTAGAGCTTTATTAAAAATAAAAAATCTGATGCCAAATAATTGGGCATGTGAAAAAGCCTTTAAAAAAAAGTCACTATCCCATTTGTAGTGAGAGACAATTACAGTTGAAGAATTAAATCACAGCATAGAGATGTTTATAATGCAGGTGACCTGAAGCTGATATCTGGCAATGGTGGTGTTTGGAGATGTAGGGTTTGTACGAAGCATAGTGTAGGGAATATCACAGTGAAAGGTTGGAAGGGCTTGCTGAGGCAGAGGTTCCTTCTTCTCCCAAAGTTAGCAACTGTATTACTATTTAAAAAAAAAAAAAAAAAAAAAAAAAAGCTGAAACATTGTCCCACAAATATTAAAGCTCTTGTCAGCTGTCAAGACTTAGGCCACTGTGCTCTGGTAGTGTCTCTGAAATAGAAATGCTGTTCACAGTGGAGGGTCTAAGATTAAAACTGAAGTGTTTTAGCTCCCTCAGTAGCTCATGACAAAAAACAACAACAAAAAACTAATTGCAGTGTCATGAGTAGGAGTATTTGTAAGGACTGACCTGGCTTCAGTTCGTTAAGGCTGTCTTCTGTGGTCTTCTGTAGACAGTAGCAAAAGGTTGCCATTGTTGACATTTTGAGGTCCTGAGATAGACTTTGGCTTTGAAATGTGTTTTAAGGAAGTCCTCACTGAGTGAATAAAAGCGTGGTTAACTCCTTCCTCTGAAAATTTCGTTTTTATGAATGCTGCCTGAAGAATTTGTGCCTAACGTAAATGCGCATACCCTTTCTTGTTTTTGACAGAGTCAATGATAGTGATGATCTGGTCATGACAGAGAGTGAAGTAGGGAAAGTAGCACTCAATATTGAAAAGGAGATGTTTAATTTGTTTCAAGTTACGGACAACCGATACAAGAGTAAATACCGCAGCATCATGTTCAATCTCAAGGACCCAAAAAACCAGGTTTGGAATTTACTTAAACAGTAAACGTACTGAAATATATTCTGTTTTTTAAATAATACATCAATATGTAGTTTCAAGAGAGAGACTTATGAATTATGCTCTAAAAATTGTTTTAAAGCCATTCAAATATTAAATAATCCAGTTGGAATGGAAGTCCAGTTGGATCGCGTGTATTTATTAAGATTGGCCTTTGTAGTGAAATATTTGTTTATTGAATGGCATTCTTAGAAAAAAAATAAATGTTTTTCTTCTGTGACGTTCTGTGGTTTGTATGGGAGACCACTTGTGTACATGATAATTTATCTTTTAAAGGAAAAAGAAGCTGGTGCAGATGGGAATAGTGACTAGACAACGTAATTTTTTAAAAAAAAATTCTACTATAGATATGAAACAGGAGTGGCAGTTCATCTCTCAAAATTCCTGTTCAGTAGAATTGATAGTCTATTTTATGGTAATGTGGAAAATTCATACTTCATGATGATTTCATCATTAGTTTCTGGTTGCTGCACCGTGCTAAGTTTTCTTAAGATTAACTGGCATTTTTAATAGGGAATTAAGAAACCTGAAAGGGTTTTGACAGTCCAGCACTGCAAATCATGTTAGTTGCTTAAGTTATTCAGCATGGCAACAAAGTGTGTTTTTTTTTTTTTTTTTTTTAGGGACTTTTTCATCGTGTTCTTCGTGGAGAAATCTCAGTGTCAAAACTAGTGAGAATGAAACCCGAAGAACTTTTATCTAAAGAACTGTCTGTATGGAAGGAGAAACCAGCCAAAGCGGTAAGCAATACGATTCTCCAGTGTGTCCTTAGATATGAACTACCAGTAACTTCACCAGCCCTTACCACCCATAATTAATATATTGTTTTCTTCCTAATGAAATATGAATAACGTAAGCTTTTTCTCTTCCACTAGCCAACTGATAAGAAAATACAAAATAAAATTATAAAATCAGTATGCAGACTTGTTACTAAAGTGTTTTTGTTTCTCTCAGATGTTAGAGTCAAGAAACAAATCACACGAGATCAAGAAAGCAGCTGTAAAACGGGAACAAGTGCCAGATGTAAATATGGAAGATTCTCCCCCGGTGTCTGATTCTGATATAAGTATTAGCTATTGCTTTAGCATGGAGGTGCCAAGGGAGATAAATGCTAACTAGGGCCTCAAATTTTGTATCAGAAATGCAGGTTGTTTCAATGAACTGTAAGAATATCACCTAGTAGGTGTGCTATGAGCATTTTCCTTTTGGTTTGAAGGAATGCAACAACCTAATATCGGGCATATATCACATGTGCTTCTAAAATATCAGATGATGCGTGTTTTTCAGACCTTTGCCTCAGTTTACAGCAAAATCTTAGCCAATTGTTTTCCCCCCCCAAAAATGTGATCAGTATTACAATTCTGTATTCTCAGGAAGCAGTTAATGTGATAGTATCTACTTCGGAATTACATGAAATGAAATGAGGACAAATACTATTTGAGAACTCTGTTTGACATGATATTCTTAAACAAATGATAAAAGGGGAAGAATATTTCAAAATTCCATCTTTTTGTAAGTGCTGCTCAGAGCAGTAGTTCTGCACAGCCCTTAATATCTTTTTAAAGAACTGGAATTAACGGTTTCAAAAGTATTTTTTTATGATTGAATTTAGCAATCAACCAGAATGTTTTCTGTGTTTGTTCATTTCCAGGAGCAGCAGAAGTCAACCCAAACTGTACAAAATGTAAATAGTGCTCCTTCTCTAGACGTTTTTAGCAGTATGTTGAAGGATACAACAAATGAACATCGAGCCCATCTTTTTGACCTGAACTGCAAAATCTGTACAGGTATCTACAGTGTTGACTTTGTCTGAAGTAAAAGAATTATTAAGAGCATTGCTTGCTTACTTGTTTTTCTCTTCAGACCTTTTCATTGTTAAACAGTAATCAAAAACACTTTAAAATTAATTTTGTAGGTCAGATTTCAGCATCTGAAGATGAATTACCACCGAAGAAGATAAAATTAATGGCTTCTGCTAAAAAAGCAGTGTCAAAATCTAAACCAGAAGTTCAGAGAAAATATGAAAGTTCTGCACCATCAGCAGCAGCGGAGCCTGCTAAAGAGGCAGCCTCTGAAAACACAGAGGAAACCGAAGTTGCACCTGCAGCAGAAGCAGTTTCCCAGTCAAGCTTAGAAAGAACTTACATTCCTACAACCCAAGGCCATAACAACACAGATTCTTCATCTGAAGAACCTTCGACTTTTCCTGCCTCTTGCACTGGTGCAGTTGTCACAACTGTAACAGTTTCTGGCCGAGAGCCTAGAACACCAATGAGCGGCTCCTCTGGTACTACGACGACAGCCCTGCGTTCTGGTACTGCATCTGGTGAAGTTTTAACAGGGGAGACAAAGCAGGAAATGTCAAAACCAGTTATGACTGTTCCCAAATCAATATTAACAAAGCCATCGTCCTCACCAGATCCAAGATACTTAGCTGTTCATCAGTCACCCAATATCAGGTGTGTATATTTAATAGTAAGCTAAGCCACTGAATCTCTGGTCTCGCTATGGTCAGTTTGTTTGTCCCCCTTTGCTTCTTACCCTCCCCTGCCAATAATCAAAAGGCATGTTCAACTTTAAATGCGATCACCTGAACTTTAAATTTTTAATTCGTCATCTCCTTGTTTAACTTCTCTAGTTGGTAAAATTTTCTGAGCATCGTTATATATTGACAGTAAAAATTCTTCAATGTGTTTTAACAGATAAATAAAACTTATAAGATATTTGACTTTAAATCTGCATGTGCATTCAAATATATTAAGTGTTTGTGAGGGTTGGTTTAAAGCTGCTCCAGACTTTCATCCTATATTGGATGAAAGTGGAAAACATTAACAAAGCATTTACTAAGGCTTCTGTTACTTGCTTTTTTAAAATAAAGTAATTGATCAATAAGAGGAGGGAAGAAAAGAAGAAGAAGGAAGCATTCTTACTGTGCTCTATAACGTTTCTCTTTTGGATTTGTTTTGCAGTGTTGCTGAGCCACGCTCACCTCAAGGCAGCGATACTTCTCTCTTCCTCTCTCGCCTCAACACCATTTGGAAAGGATTTATTAATCTGCAGAGTGTGGCCAAATTTATCACTAAAGCATATCCTGTCTCCGGGTGCTTTGATTATCTTAGTGAGGTTAGCACTGACATGTTTATGCGTTTAGAATGTATTGCAGTTCCTGTTGTTAGAAAGGCTGGGGTCACTGTGTATGTTGTTATATTGGACGTGTAACAAAAAAAAAAAAAAATTGCATCCCTTTAGTAATCTCCTTTAGTAATAGGAACAGTAGCCTGAGGCAGGGGGGAGGAGAGAAAGCCTTTTAAAAAAAATTCCTCACGTATTTGTGAAGAATTCTCATGTCTGTTAATATGTTTATATATATGTTAGTATCTAACATAGAATAATAGCTTGATAATAGCAAGATCAGTTTTTGACGAGAAGCATCATCAGCATGTGTTTTGAAAGAGATGCCTTGTTCTGCTCACAAACAGATGGATGGATCACTGATGTGATCTATTAGAAAAGTTTGGCCATTTATTAAAAATATCATCCTTTGATTAACTTTGATGCAACTGCTTTTATATTTTGGGAGGGTGTACATTCAACTAATTAGGTAGTATGACAGCTTGTGATGAAACAACTGAGCAGTTATTTAACTTCTCTGAAGAAGTGTATTTGTTGTGATTGAGGGTTTCAGGCATGTAGTTTAGGTCTTTTCTTAGGAGGGTTGGTGGCTCTCTTGTTGTTTTTGCTAAAACAGGTTTCACTGTCATCATGACAGGAAGCTAACTAGAATTCATATGGGTGCAAAAATTTCAGATAAATTGAAAGCGTAGATAAAAGCTATACTACATATAACAGGTTCCCTGTAAAAGCAAAGCTAACAAATAGAATCGGCTGATAGGCATACAAAAGTATTTGACCTTCCACTGCTATCTTCGTCAGGCAGTGCTTTTTCTGTTTTGTGTGTACTGCCAGCCTTCCAGTAATATGCCATAATGAACTCCTTGCATTTTGGAAACAGCCTGTCTGAAATTAGGAATGTATATGTGCAAGTTTAGTAAAACATAGTACTGTATTATCGCCTAAGCTACTGGGATGGGGCAATCTGTGCTGGTTCAAAACTGTAGCCTCTCTTTCCTTTTCTTATACGACCATGTAATGCTTCTTGTTTAGGATTTACCAGACACGATTCATATTGGTGGGAAGATCTCACCGAAGGCAGTCTGGGATTATGTTGGCAAACTCAGATCTTCACTTTGTAAGGTATTTACTTAAAATCCTTTGGAAAACCAGGAAGAAATATACAGCAGCTTTTGATAGAATTTCCTTGTTACTAATTTATATTGATGTCGATCATACCTAGAAAACTACTGCTACCACTTATTCCATTGAAATTTTTGATTTATTGAAGAAACAGGTTTGCCTGTTGAGCTGCCAATCGTCTTTCCCCTGTGTAGTAGTTAAACATTCATACAACCTATTGTTTTTTAATGATTGAATATAAACAATCTATTTATTCAGTTACTGAAGATAGAAATTCAATTTTAAAAGACTAGGAAATTATTAGTAAGTGTATGTAATAAATTTTACTACTAAAACCCTTATGGATTTAGTAAAAATGAAGCACAGTATGCAAATATAATCTAAGAATTTTCCATTTCTTTCATAATTATTTGAATATTCTGAACCTAAAGAGGTGTAGCTTGATGTGAGATACGTAAATAGTTGGTATTTCTGAAAATGACAAAATTGATTCTGGTTTAATATTACCAATTGAATGACAGTATTTTCTTAAATCTTGGTTTAAAGCTGCTCCAGACTTTCATCCTATATTGGATGAAAGTGGAAAACAATTTTATTTGCTGATGTGTTACAGGTTGAATTTTTCCACTTTGATTTTGTATTTCAGGAATTGTTTTTGATTCGTTTGATTCGTTTCCATCCTGCCACAGAAGAAGAAGAAGTTGCCTATATCTCTCTCTACTCCTATTTTATCAGACGTGGTTGTTTTGGTGTTGTAACTAATAACAACAGACATGTCAAGAATCTCTACCTGATCCCACTGAGTTCTAAGGACCCAATTCCTTCCAACCTCTTGCCCTTTGAGGGACCAGGTAAGCACAAAATTTAGGGGAGGTTAACTGCTAGGTCAAATTACAAAACGAGTAAATCAGAGACCAATTGGTTTTGAATGTTTAATGTAAGCATAATTAAAAAATATATAATTTTATAAAAACATTTTAAAAGTGTGCATATAGGAAAAAATTGCAAAGTCAATCATCTCAAGGTGACATGGTCTGAAACTCACATAGCCTTTCCAACAAGATAAATCTCTGCTGTTAGGAGGATTTGTTTACCCATAAAATGGAGTACATAGAACAGCCACTATATTGAGACAAACAAGCAAACATTATCAGAACATTCAACCGACCCTACTTTCAACAACCCATAAATCCACCAAGTTTTAGGTCCCTACAAGCCATGTGCTGTCCCCTAAATCACATAGGAGACTCTTATCCCACAGAGCAGTCAAGAAATCTCTGAAGACAAAGGTAACGTTTATGGTTTCACTACATTGTTGTTATCTCATGGTATGTATTACGCTGTGCATGCAATATGCATGTACACGGGGTCTGAAATATTCTGTGCTACCTGGATCAAGTTCCAGACAAATCACTGACTTCAGAACATTGGTTTGCCTGGGAGCAGGCAAATTCCTTTTGCGTAGGTGGCAGACAGTAGGTGGTATAGGTTGGTATATATTACGCTCTTCTATTTTTAGTTAGAGTTATCAGCAGTAATGTATGGCTTGAATTTGCTCCATCTTTGTGCATTGAACATGGAAACAGAATGAAATGAGAATGAGTTCAGATGTGAAACACCTTTATATTACAAAATTTGAAGTCATCTTCATCTGAGGATGGAGGCGGTGCATATGCTTAGTTTCCAAATAAGTACCTTTTTTCATATAGAGTAACAGGTTGAGGAGCTTAAGAGCTACAGGTTACAATGAAGGCAATACTTCATTGTTGTAAGGATGGTTTGCAAAATACTAAACAGCGCAAAATAATTACACATTAAAACATGTAAGGAGCTGACCTTTCTGACAAGCTGACTGTCCTCTGCTACCCAAATACAAGTTTAGGACTAAACTCAATAAAGCATTCTCAGGGCTTATATTCATAAACAGAGGTGTCTTCTGCCTGGCCAGGTTTTCACATGTTAATGGCATACAACTTAAAAAACAATAACAGAAAAACACCACCAACAAGTAATGTAATGCTAGGAAAATACTCTTCTTTCCTGCATGAAATTGCAAAGGGCGCTTGCTTTGTGTTCTTGGACAAGATTTTTCTCATACACTCTGAGCCTGTCTTATCCATCCCTGAACAGTGCACAGTCTACGTCATTGTTTTCAGGCTACAGCTAAAAAGGCAGGCTTGTTGCTACCTTAAGTCATCATGTAGTCTCTATAAGCTGAATGTAAGCACCTGGTAGTCTTTAATTTACCCAGTTCTTGAAAAGTAGGCAAAAACTATTATTCCTGTTTCATAACCAAAAAACAAGAACATGTAAGTGTTAACACTTGGCACAGGGAGGCAGACAGAGTCCTAAACTGTGGGCTAGATTTTCCAGCCCGAATAACTGAAATACATTCCTTTCTGGACAGTAACATATAAGAATGAGTTTGCCATTGAATTGGCTACATCTGCAGTCTTCCGCTGTGCTTTTAACCTGCTCTAGGGAAGCATTTAAATGATCTTCCCCTCCTTGCATTCTTGAGCAAACATAGGCTGTCCTTGTACACTATCTTTTATATTTCTGTTGTAGATTTCATTTCAAATGAAGCTTTTAAAGTGGAGGCCTGGCAAAAGTAGACAGACTTGTTAGCATAGAAATGAGGCACGTCAGGCTGGTTTTTACAAAATGTAAATAGGAAAAGTTCTTTCAAAACTGGAGGTAATTGCCCAGAAGAAACATAGGTATAAACACTTGCAGGCATGTATTAATACCGCAGCGTAAAAGACTTGTAATACATACTTGTTACTGACATCTGATGGAATTTACTGTTTTTTATACCCAATAAAGATATTTTTTGGTAAGTGGTCATTATCTCCTTAAATTTGTGTACCTTCAAATAGTGTTTAGCAAGTACTCAAAAAACATGACAGTGTAAGATACTTTGATAAATATGACTGGGGGCGGGAGGAGGGAGAGGACAATAATCCCATCACTCCAGAAGTCCTAGTTGGAAGATATTCCAGCTGTCTCAACCAACTCCATCAGGTGTATACGGATTATGAATCTCTCCTGTTTTCTGATGGACTGGATTTGGAACACAACTGGGGACCTCTGACCTGCTGTAGTGCCTAGAAGATCTACAAAACTTTGTCATGGGTGATATAAATATAGAGGAACATGGAAGGATATTCACATCTATTCACTTCAACCACCTCAGATATTTATTACCAGATATTATGTGTTGGTGGGATGTTCAGCATTGTTTGTTTGTTTGTTTTTTTTTTTTTTTCTGGTAGTTTACTGTATGTGAATTTGTTTGTCTCGTTTCACATACACACAACACTATTTAGCACTTTCATCTCTACACTTTCATCTGGAATTTATCTTGAACGTGTGTTTAAGTTTTACTCTGTTTTTATTAGCGATGATCTCTGTCTCTTACAGGGATTCAGAACTGTTTTTTTTAACTTTTTGCTGTTAATTTTAGATACACAGTCCAATAGATTTTTGAAACCTGTTCGTTTCAATTAGTCAATGTTTGAGATGCATGTTGTGACTAGTTGGACAAATCACAGGTCTCTGCAGAAGAGCAGATAACCAATACGTTAATGACAGAAGAACAGTGAATGCTTATGAGGAGTTTTAGGGTGAACACAGATTTGAGAGATACTCTGCACGGGTCGATGCTGACCAAGTGTGGAGTCATTACTCACATGCTGATAAAGAAAAAATGTAAAGCAGTCACTCAGAGTGAATCATACCTAACTATTGAGTCTCTTCAGAGTGTACACAGTCTTCCCAAGTAAGCTGTCTTTTGAGCTATGCCCTGATGTTATGCATTAATGTAACTTCATCTGGGGTAGTAAACTATAGTGATCAGAATTTCTAGGATTGCTTTTAGGCAGTGGGTTGAAAGGAGTTTTTAACTGGGTGAATCAAGGATTTGTGATCCTTTCCAAATAATCTTAGATTCACCAAAGATAATTACTTGTTTAGTTCCTGTCCTGCCTCCTTTCGTTGTACATCTTGCCGTCCCTGCCCTCTCACAAGGGCAATCTGTATAGAATTATAAGCAAACTAAATTATAAGCAAGTCTTAGTTTTGGTTAGTATAGCTAGGTCATTTTCTTGATGCATTTATGATTCGTGTGTATATATATATATATATATTTCTAACCATGGAAGAAAGTGAAAATTGGCAACACAAAATACTGAAATACTATATCTGGAGGAAAAAACTTGGCACTGAGTTTTAAATGTACAAGTAGGAAATAGTATAGAAGTTTATTTAAACCAACATGGCCAACATCCTCTCAACCACAGAACTATGTAAAACTCAAACACTGAACTTTGAAGTAATCTGAAATCAGCTGTGGAACTAGAATGCATTCAATCAAATTTCAGTGTTATTTTTTTTCAAAATACTTAAGATGAGAGCTGCTTCTGATAGGAAACTTCAAGTAGATTTTGCATTGGCCTCAATTTTTTCTGTCTTTTTGCAAAGACCTTCTAGTGAGTAACCAGATTTTGCTGGTCTCTCCATTATGTGGCTAAAACAGGCGTGCTGTACTATTACCAGTCACAGTCAGAAGAACACAGAATTTCAGAATTTAGGCAGGTTACTGCTTAATGAAATATTTATGCTTAATGAAGCTGTGTTGAAGAAGTCATCGTCTTGACTTACCTGGTTATAATCCTCTTGCTGAGGAAACCTCACATTGAACTTAAGAAATAGGCTTACCTCATTTAATTCTTTCTTAGCGTACGTGAATATAATTTCAGTTATACAAATAAAAACAGCTGATGTAATTTTCTCATAAGATAGTAAATTTAGGAGCCCCCTTAAAACTTTGAATTCAGTTGTTTCAGCAAAGGTTCATACTTATGACTGGTAATGGCAAATAGAATTTATCTGCAACTATGGGAAGTTTGGGGTTTTGCTGGTATCAAGAAGTTTTCAGTGGCAATAATTAGTTATTTATAAGTTGTTCCTTAGTGAGCAGTTGGTTTTGTTTAGTAAGAGACTAAAGATATACATAAATTCATATATTACACCTCTTTTAAACTCTTACTTAAGGGTCATGAATATAAGGGACAGTGTAGGTTTTAGAGTCCTCATCGTATAACCACAGTAAATCTCTTTGCTGTTAGTTTCGTTTCTATATTCCTGATTCCTAGCTGGATGCAAATATTAATATGGCTCCCAAATGAGGATCTCAAGTCACTAAATCCAGAAGTTAAAATCCTCTCTTTATATGTTTTTTCTACATTTGCCACTGACTGTATGTTAAAGGATTTATTCCCTGCTCTTTATTCTGGTTGTATTTGTCTTCCACGAGTGCCTGTGGGAAATGTGAATGTACAAGGAAGGAATACGATAATGTGAAACGGACCTTCAGCTGTTTGCATTTTTCCTCTTTATGGGAAACTTCCTGGTCATTTCTGGAAATGCTTCTCCAGGGATTCAAGCCTGAAGCTTTCACAATGGAGTAATTCTGCTCACATTTCTTACTTAGGGAAGGGTCTGTGGCATCAAACTCAATTCTACAACAGTGTTAAAAGTCACCTTGATGGAATGGTGTAAATGTCAGTCCGGTATTTTAGCACAGATTAGAACAGAAATGTAATTATTAAGTTTAACAATGCCTCGTGCTTTCTTTGTAACAGAAAGTGAAGTGTTTGTTGTTGTTGTTTGTCTGTTTGTTTGTTTTAATAGCATTAGTTTTTTTCTCTTTATTTCTAGTTCTTCAATTCCAACGTAGCCCTACAGAAAGTTAGATTGCTTGTCCAGGTTTTCTCACTTATCAGTATCTCTGTGTATATAAGGTATTTGCAAAGTATTTAGAAAGGAAATATTTGATTGGGGGAGGAAGTGGACAATAATAAGTAGAAAGTAATAATACAAAAATAGGAAAACTTTCTTTAATTTTTGAACAGCAGAGACATTTACAAGGACATCTTTCAGTAAGATTCACCTGTTACTGCAATATTAAAAAATATCAGGGAAAGAATTAAAACATTTTTAGTTACTGTATACAAATTTATATAAATAGTAATTAAATATAGACACATAGGCTTATGGGATAATGTCACTGCATGAAATTTAGAAGAACTGTTACTGTTATGACTCATAGCTGCCATTATATAAAATGATAAGTTCCTATTGAGAACACAGATAAAAAATAGTAGTTTTTTTACATATGCAATCTTTGTGTTTCCTTTCAGGTCTCGAGTCTTCACGTCCGAATTTAATTCTTGGATTGGTTATCTGTCAGAAAGGGAAGCGTCCTGCTACTACCATGGATACAGACAAAATAGAGACAAAGCGCAGCCGAATTCAGGTGCAAGAGGAAACAGAAACATCGCTGTACTCTAAGGGGCCAGTAGCTTCTTCACAAGAAAAGAAAACTCCGAAATACACACTGTATTCGGGGGACTCAGCTGTAAGTACAACACTACCTGGATCTCCTCCACCTCCACCCCCACTTCCCGTTCCAGAAACCTCATCAGTTACACCTTCAGTATTAAAAATACCGTCCTCGATTAAGAGTGGAACCACAAGTACTGTACCACCACCAGTTTCAGCTACCGCTTCTACAAGTGCTACTGCTACGCATTCTTCATCCTCAAAAACTACCACACCTCTTGAGTACATCCTCCAGACACTTTTTGGTAAAAAGAAGACTTTTGAACCTCTTGCTAAGGAGACTGAAATTGTCCAGTCTTCAAATCAGGAAGCTAAAGCAGCTGTGGATGGAGGTGTGTCAGCTGTTCCTTTGCTAGATCCCATTGCACAACAGTTTGGACAGATGTCAAAAGACAAAGCTACAGAAGATGAGGAGGATGACAGGCCATACGATACCGAAGAAGAATATGATCCAGAGAAAGCTTTTGAAATGCAGACCGGTGAAAGCAAAAAACTGTATAGTGTGGAGAAGCCCAGTAACACAGCAGAACTAAAGGATGAGGCCTATGATCTGGAAGACAAAACTATCTTGGAGGAAGCAAAAGTTACGGTTGATGATTTACCTAACAAAATGTATACAGACACTAAAAACACTTCCGTGGAAACACCTGCCTCGTATGTGCCAGATTTATCTGCGTCTTCATCCTTGGTGGAACTGCAAAAAATGTTAGAAGAATTAAACAAACAATTAGAAGAGCAGAAACGACAAACTGAGGAGCAAGAAGAAGCCCTCAGACAACAACGAGCAGCTGTTGGTGTTTCAGTGGCTCACTTCTCGGTGTCTGATGCTTTAATGTCACCTCCACCAAAATCTTCCCTAATAGAGACTGAATTGTTCCATCAGGACCAACAGGCTGCGCAAAAAGTAGATTTACCTTCATCTTCCAATCAGCAAGCACAAGTTTTAAACCAGAGCTGTGACCCTCAAGCGAGTTTTCCAAACACTTTGCAGACTTCACTTGGTCAGGAAGATAAAACTTTAATTCCTGCTACTCAGCTTAGTTACGGTGGTGATAACTGGGTTTCCAGTGAAAAGCCTCCTGCAGTGCTCCAAAAAGAGGCACCTAATAGCAAATTTGAAAATACTGTTCAAGTTACTTTGGAAAATGTGAGTCAAGCAGTTTCTGCAGAACCTTCTACATCCAGGCCTTTACGTAAAGTGCTGCTTCCGACACCTCCAAGTACGTCTTTTCAGCCTAATTTCTCCACATCTAATGACAGTCAGTCTTTGCAAGATATGCACAAAGTATCCTGGTCAAACGAGGCAAATCCAATGTTTACTTCTCAGGAAAAGGGACCTGGTCACTTTGAACCAGACAGGGGTCTTTCTGCGGTGCAATACGAAGAACAAAGAAACCCTCAGCCTCATCAATTTGTAGAACAAACTGAATCTCCACCAGTTCAGGGTGAGGGTGGACCTCTCCCACAGCACTTTGAGGAGAACCGAGCTGGAGGTCCGTTTTCTTTGTCTGGGCAGAAAGGAGGACCTCCAGCACCACTGATGCTCAATGCACACGGAGGACCTCATGGACCTAATTTTAGAGGCCCAGCGCCACAGTTCTCAGAAGAGCATGTTTCTCCAAATAACGATGGACAAAGAGGATCTGCCCCTGGAAGATTTGGAAGTCAAAAGGGTCCCATTCCTTCCTTATTTTCTACACAGCATGGACCACAGTCGCCACAAAATATGAAGCCAACCCCAAGACCACTCCTGGACCTTCCCAGTCATCCACCAGGCCACAGAAAGGAGATGTGGGAGGAAGCTGGGCCGTCTGCACCTCTTTCTGGTATTCCTGGGCAAGGGCCCGAGTCAGAAGGACAGTGGTCAGGATCTGACTTCCGAGAAGGCAAAAATCTTGAATTTAGAGGCCAGACATTTGAAGGGAGACAGAGAGAGAGATACGAAGGAGGAAGTAAAGACAAGGTTTTAGATCAGCCAGAGCCTCAGCAAGCAGATAATCGACAAAGCAGACCCTTTGAGGAAAGACGAAGGGATCGAGAACATGGCAGACCTTGGGAAAGAGACCGTGGCAGAAACTGGAACAGAGACAGGGACTGGGAGAGACACAGAGACAAAGAATGGGATAAAAACAGAGACAGAAACCAACGTGACAGAGAACGATCAAGAAGCAGAGACAGAGATCGTGACAGAGACCGAGACCGGGATCGAAGCAGGGAAAAAGAGCAAGATCAAGACAGAGATCAAGATCGTGAAAGAGGAAAAGATCGGAAAGATCGGAGTAAAAGTAGGGAGATCAGTAAAGAGATGAAGCCAGAAACACCTAAGGAAGGTCAGAAACCAACAGAAGCAGAAGCTTCATCTTCCACTAATCAGTCATAGAACTATAACTGCTGTTATATTTCCCATAGATAATATACACCACTGCAAGGACTGAGTCAATGTCTTCTGTATATACTGTATATTCTCACTTTTGCAAAAATGCTGTTGTAAATCTAGCCTTACAAAATGTACTGACAAATTAGCAATTTTTGAACAACTGTGAATGACAATATTCAAATAGGTAAAAGGCAAGAACATACTGGACTTTCACTTGCTGCATTTTGTGCATAATGTTTTTCTTATAAAAATTCACAGCGTTACCTGTTCTGAGATTTTGTTTTTCCTACTTGCATCTTTATCTTAAAATTTCCATTTACAGTACAGAAATGGAAAAAGTCTAAGAAGAGCCCATATTGCTTTTTAAAATTATAAAGTTATGTTTTCCAGTAACTTGAATTGTAATTTTGTAAAAGAATTTAATCAAGACCTTAGGAGCCATACCTTTACATCTCATGTATGTGATATTTTGGTGTCAAAGTTGTTCCTACAGCACACGCTTTAAACAAGGAGTCAAATATTGCTGTCTTGTTTATTTTACAATGGAAGGGTCATGCGTATTTAGGAGAAGGCTGCAGAAGAACAGTGTTACTGATTATTGGACGGAGGATTTGAAAATGGAATGTTATAAGCTTAAAGTGCACTATCTTCCTTTTTATATACAGGTGTTTTGTGTTTTGAAATCCATCTGTTAAGTGTACAACAACGAAAAAAAACGTACCTAGTTTTTCATGTGGATGAGGGGTTTTTAATTTCACATTTTTACAAACCTGCAATTAAAGAGTATATAAAAGTAGCACCTTTATAACCAGCAAAAAAATTAAAAAAATCAGACATCTATTGGCAAAGAGCTAAGACTACAAATGAATTGGTATACCAAAGGAAAGAAAAAGAAGTTTGTTAAATAAAAGAAGTTTATTAAATGGGCCATGGAATTTATTTCTTCGATTTAAATTAATTATGTGGGACATTTCTTGGGTTTTCTTTTGGCAGAACTTTGCTGGAAATTTAAGAAATGTCTCCATTGTCCTGTACTTTCCACTCTAAAAGTGTTTTGCTCCTGAAAAAAAAAAAAGAAAAAAAAAAAGTGTCACTGTTGTCAGACCCTGCTTATGCTGGTAGCGTATATAAGACTGTCCACTGAAAAAGGTATAAAACTGCATTAAGTTTGAAAAGAAGATTGGTAATATTAATTATTAAGTATTAGTAATATTAATTATTAATTATTGAGTAATTTTAATAATTATTAATTATTTAGTAATATTAATTATTAGTAATATTGGTCTGTATTCTGAACCCGTAGACAAAATGTTAAAATGCAAAGAGGCGGTATTAAATGCAAACATCTACTATGGTGTAAGATTTTTCTTAATGAGATGTTTTTAATTTAAAGATACACGTAAAAGTATGCAAAAAGCAAGTGTGTTTGTTTAGGTTTACTTGATAGAAATTTCTGTAAGTTGTATTTTATAGGACAAAATATATCACTGTACATTAAAATATGGGACTTCACAGGTTTTTGTTACTAGAATAAACATCTACAGTGAAACGTTGTCCATTTCTTAAATCTGTACATGTGTATTATTTTCTAACTAGCTTTGCTACTTCTCAACATGCCACCACAAGAGGCTGATGGCACACAAGTTTCATTTCCATCTGTTTAACAAAAGGTAATTTACAGGATGCCACCACACCCAACTGATACTTACTTGTAGGTGTTCTGAAAAACATGTGAAAGTCTGTTCTTGTGATTTTTTCTCTCAGTTCTAACACATGCCCTAATTTATTCTGAAGATTTTGTTGTTTGAGTTACTTTCAGATTTTACACCAAAAAGATCTGGAGAAATGAATAATTAAGTAATCTATTTTGGCTTTGAGCTGTGGAAATACTAGATTCCCGGACCTTTCATTGTTGTGAAATAGATAGGTGAAAGTTTTATTTTTCCTTATAGGAAATGCTCTTTTATCACAGATTAGTTTGGAGAATCTGTTCACCGTTAAGGAACCGTAAATGCACCTCGCTCATTTTCATGGCATGATGCGGTAATACCACTTGACAACTCCAGAAGACTGGAAAGGGGCTTTTGAGTCGGTTTACACACCGACCGTGTAAGTTTTTACACACAGGTGCATTACCAAGGCGTTTACCTCCACCGTACCTGCGTGTAGCAGGCTCCTGCCTCCAGTGCTGCGGAGACGTGCTCCTCGGGGGGGGGGGGGGAAGGCAGAAAGGGAGGAGAGAGCACCCTGCGACAGAGAAACAAAACACACGTGTTAATTTCAAAACATCGTGGCTTTTTTTCCTCCCACGATTTCCCCTCCTGATGGCTGGTGCGCGGGTGGGCAGCTGAGGCAGCCCCGGGACCGTGTGCGTAGCCCCGGCCGGGGCCGCTGAGCTCCCATACGGCTTTTTTTTTTTTACTTTTATTTTTATTTTGGCTTTATTTTTAGGCACCGGGAGCGGCTGAGGCCACACAGCCACCGAGATGAGCGAGCCTCGTTGTGCTCAGCAGCTGAGCTCTGCTGCCTGCTCTGCGGCTGCAGTTCCCTCAGCGAAGGCTTTGAGGTTCTCCGACTCGTGTTAGGCGATGCATTCCTGCACCATTCGCATCGAATGGGGACGCTTGACGCGGAAAAAAAGCAAAAAAAAAACCAAAAAAACACCAAACAATAAACTTAAAACCTCTGCAGCCCTTCCTCCCCTCAGCGCCCCCCTTCCTTCCCCTCGCCGTTCCTTCACGGACCGCGCTCTCCGCGCCCACCCCGCCGCGTTCTCCACAGCCTAAACTGAAACAAAACGCAAAGCCCTCGAAGCCGGGACCAGCAAGGAGGGCTCAGCACCCGTCCCTGCGGGGCTCGGAGCCCGATGGTGCCCGGCAGGACGGGTGCTGAGCCACAGCGAATGTGTCACGGTAACTCTGCCCACGGTAACTCTGATGTCCTGTAAACGAGACTTCTGGCAAACTGAAGTGGAGCACATCACGTTTGCTGGATGGAGAGTGTGTTTTGGCTTATTACGTTTTGCTGAATTGTTCCCGTCAGTGCCAAAATGTGGACAGGTGAAATGCAACCTACAGAAATGCTTGTTTTTAAAGTCCTGTGCAATTATAACTTCAGTATATGGAGTCTTCGCTTGTAATTTGTAAATTTTCTTGTGCATTATGTGTATTGTCAATATATTGATGTTAGAAAAAACATTAAATGGCAGTTTTGGATATTGTGAATGGAATAGTTGGTGGGAATTAAATAGCCGCAGTTGGAGCAATGGTTTTAATATTTAATTATTAAATACTTTAATATTAATACTTTAATAATACTTTAAATATTAAATACACACTGCCTACAAACACAGGTAACTGATCTTTGCAGGGGTAATTCCTTCTCCTCCCTGAGATATCCTGTCACCTCTCAGGATGTCACTGTGCACAGAGATTGGGAACGATGGATGGAGACAACAACAAACCCAACTTTACTGGGATCACCAGCCACATACTCTGCAGACACAAAACAGCTCTGGAAAAGACAATCACTGCATGTATCACAGCCTTCTCCAGTGAATGCAGATGATCATCTGCCCTTGCTCTGTTTTCCACACAAGTGGCCTCAATGGTAACCATGCTGGAAGTGCTCCATCAGTGGCCCCCTTTATATGAAGCACACAAGTCATGTACCACACTTAGGGAGGAATCTTGGCTCAAAGCTTACAGCACACCCTGGGCATGCAAGTCTTGCAGGAGACAGCAGCAGCTCTTCTCTGTTCTGAGCAGGAAAATAACCAAAGCTTATTTTATCTTTCAGCATCAGTAGCTTCCCCTTTGATCCAGAACCAGTAAGTCTGAATTGCCACTAAACTGGGAAACTACGGCCCTGGCACAGAAAGAGATGGCTTGCTCACATCTCCTGGTTTTAGAGAATTACAGAATTGTTGGGAATTCCCTACACTTGGCCTTAATTACAGCATTGCAAATTAAAGGCTAATCAGCAGCAGCATGCCAAATTCTCCAGGACTCCTGTAGCTCCGAACAGATCCAGACACATCTGAACTCTCTGTACTTGTTCCTTGCAAAAGGGTCTGCCTGCTTATTATTTAGCTGTTGCCAGAGAAACCCAGGTCAAAGACAGCCTTTTGGGCAGGAGTCTAGCAGGAGCCCTGGCCAGTGCTGGGGCTGAATTCCCTGGCAGCGTTGTGGCACCCACCGCATGCTGCTCTGTGCCACTGTCAGTTTGACAAGCCTTCTGGCAGCTCCAGGTGTTCATGTAAAGTGTCAGATGTAAAAAGAAAGCAATAATTTGGAAGATACTGACCTAACAATGCAGTCAGGGTGTTTCTGGTGCTTAGGCCACGCACCCAGGGAAATGAGTCAACTGAGAAGAAGAAAATGCTTGTACACAACAGACCAGAGCTGGGTCTTTGAGGGATGAAGTGGTTGGGTTGGCACTCAGCTCTCCAGCTGCATCCCATACGTCTTGAACTTGTTATAAAGGGCACCTGACAGTGAGACAGAAGCCAAGGCTTCCTGGCACTTCCAGTCCTGGGCCAGCTTGTTGGGAATACAAGAGAACAGGTAGGTAGGGCTGGGGACAAGGACTCCTTCCCCATAAGAACAGGTCCATACTCTGGTTGTTCCTCCATGGGTGAGAACCTGCCATGCTGCTCCATACAGAACACACACGTGCACACACACACTCTTTAGTTCTTGCAGGACAGGCTTTTAATCACAGTCCAGCAGAAAGTGTGTCAGTCTAAACCCATGCAACCTGCTTTTGGGTGAACAGCCTTGCTCTGTGCTAGGTGGCTCCAGTTAGACACGCAAACATCACTGCACAAGGAAGCCTTGAGAGGTATTGAGAAGTAGGTGTGTAAACCAGCTGTAAGGAGTCTTCTGCTCCATACTTGCAGTGCCAGGGATGTCTGTTTAATGCTCCCTGCTCTGCTTACCAGACAAGAAAAAACAGATGAGAAAAAAAAAAAAAAAAAGAATGAAATAAATCAAAAGCAACTGTCAACACTTCAACATTTTGCTTTCATTAGGGTGACTGAGGAACCCCAGTGCTGCAAGAGACACTTGCTCTTGTGATGTAAAAAGCCAGAGGAGCCTGAAGAACTATTTCATATGTCTTCCTTTATCATCTCAATGGCAGCCTTCCCCTCTAGGGTCTGGCAAGGTGCACATCACACCCCAACACCCCAGTCGCTGAGTTTCACATTCACCTCTCGCAGGTCGGTGGCTCCTCACAGCTGCCCCCACACAGCCAGTCATGACAGCCCAGCTCCAGTGAATGCATGAACCAGGGTGTGATAGCAGGGACAAGCAAAACAAGCAAACAAACAGGAAGATGAGAAATAATCCTGGAGACTGTCCTCCCTGAGGTGACTTGTCCCCACTCTGCTGGTCTCCCCAGCTGCCAGTCTGCTCTGGGACCTGGCATCACAAAAGTGTTCTTGTTCCTCCCACTGCCACCTCCTTCTCTTGGTTCTGCTATGCATATTGCCTCTAAGATGACCAAAGAAAACTGTGCTAGTAGCAAAGCACAGTACTTGTCCTTCCATGACATCTCTTTCGTTTACCTCTAGCATTGCAGATCGTGGTGTTTGAAAACTGTGCTATCAGAAATCCCCTCTGGTTACTATGGCCCAGCTTTTTGCTGTGATGCCTCCTGTCCTGCCAATGGTAACTCTGTTTCTGGCATCACTCATGCCAGCTTACAGTGCTGTATGCCGTATTCCTTCCTCCTTCCCTCTGAGTGCAGGTGAAGATGTTGAATTCATACCCCAGAGCCCATCTGCCCACCTGACATTCAGGCAAGCACACCCGGAAAGTCTGGGTCCACTTCAGAAAGAACTAAATAGCATTATTGTTCTCAATTTCAAAGGCAGAAGGTAAATGGAGATATGGTGACACTGAATATATAAAGTAAATGTGTTTAGTTTTGCCAGACTGCTTGATAAAGAAACACTAATAAAAAACTGAACAAGCAGGAAATTCAATTCCAGTCTCATCATATTCTATAGAGATGTATTGAACTGGCATTTCTATAAATTGAAAAATATTTTTGTCACCAGAGAAGTAAATCTATATGTCTAGAACAAAGTGCTGGAAATGTGAAATTTATGAAAACCAGAATGAAAACAGAGAAGAAACTCGTGTGCTGTTTTGTCTTACCCGAAACATGTCACAGAATGTGGTGGGCAGGTCCCTCTGAGCCAGACAGCTATTACAAGTGTGAGCAGGTCATGGGATTGCTGTGACTGTTGGTGGTGTTAAGGTAAAACCTACTTGGAACGATTTACTTATGGCTTGACAGATAATTTTAGCCCAGGTAGGAGTGTCTGTTAGTTCCCTCTTTTCAGGACACAGGACCAAAGGCTATATGACAGAGACGTGCACATTCTTGGCATTCTTCCCCACACAGGTCCCCAAACCAGGAATCACTTTGTCCTGGGAGGTCCTGGTTCAGACCCCACGGGGTGAGTGAAGGGCACTCAGAAGGCAAGGGCAGGACCTGGCTTTAAGGCCAGCATGTCCCAGACAGCTTTCTGGGGCAGGAAGATGTGACACTGGAGGCTGGGGTCACCCCATATTTCTCTGGTGCAGCAGGTGGAGCTAGCTGGGACCCCTGATAGCACTTCAAGAACTCCTGCATCCCATGCCTGTCCATTCCTTGGTTCTGGGTAAGCTTGTACTGAGCTGACCCACCTGGCTATGCGTGAAGGGACTGCAAAGTTAGTGAATGATGCCCTTGTGAGTGACCTCTGTTATCCATGGTTGACATTTCTATCCAAGCAATCTTTGCATCAAACAGGGGTTCCTCTAAGAACTCACTCCATCTTCTTGGCATCTATCAGCCTCTGGGTGTAGAAATCTCATATCTTGCTGGGAGGCAGAGACATAGTTGCCTTCCTTCAGCTGTCCATGTATTTTGCAGCAAAGTGTTACAAACACCATCAGTTCATCAACCAGCCCATCTGCAGGCAGGGTGCTTGCCCAAGTCCTCCTCTCTCCCTTTCACTTCCTTCCTTGCACTTGTCATTTCTTCATCTTCTTCTTTATGGACGATTTGGATTCCTTCTCAAAAGCTTCCAAGGAGGAAGACAGATTCTTACCCACCACTTACTTTCTCTGCTTCTTATGTAGCAATGCTTTCCCATCATGCATTTGTTCTTTGAGAGATATTTCTAATCATACAATCACAGAATCAAAAAACTATCCCAAGTTGGAAGGGACCCAGAAAGATAATCAAGTCCAATTCCTTCATTAAGTTCTACTTCTAAGGGCCTTTGCATTCCCTTTGACCCCTTCCTATGCTTTGTTTCCCCACTTTCATCTCTTACTTCTTCCTTTGCCTGTCTAATTCATAGATCTTGCTCTGAGAAAAATGCCCATATCTGTTCCTTTTTACACCCCCTGAATTCCATGGCCCCATTGAGACATGTCTCAGAAACCAGGGAATCACAGACATACCCTATGTCACAACTGACTCAGACACAATGATAGAAAACTAGATGGCAGTTTTTAGTGAAGAGACTGTCTATGCAACCCAAGCAGAGAATGGACTGTCAGTTTTCTCCAGGAGTCTCTCAGCACCTTGGTATATCAGGGTCTTCTCACAGAACTGCTTGCAGTGCATAGCTTTAGTTGATAAACTAAACAAATTTCCTTGGGCTGATTCAATCTGCCTTTATCTTCACCTTGAAGACCAACTTTGAATCAGCAACTGATGTACAAATAAATTTGAGGAGTCCCACACTTGGTTTCCTGTAGTCCTGTTTGGATTCTGTTTCCACTTCCTTCTGCTTGATCTTGACATACCAACTGAAACTGCTGTGAAAACTGCTTGGCACTAGGGAAAGTTTTCACATCCTGCCCAGTCATTGAGGTGAGACCGAGAGATGAAACTTAACAGCTAAATTAAATCTGATCTTTATGGTAGAAACAAACAAGATCTAATGAGCACCTCAGCAGTCCCATCACACAGTCCTGTCCCTTGCATTTGTGTCGACGAAGGCTGCTGATGCCACTGGCAGAAACCTGAGAAAAATCATTCAGACATGAGTGTAGTGTATAAACAAAAGTGTCTTTCTCCTTCACGAACTAATTCCTTTAGAGCTTATGCATGAAGTATAAAGCTGAATTTGAGTTAACAGAGCATTACGGGAATAGTGACAAGGGAACTGGTCCTCTGCAAAGAATACATAAACCAGATCCATCACTCATTGGATTCTGCCTTGGGGTCTTCACAAATTCTTTTAATTTCTGTCCAGCATCCATTCTTTTGCAGAGAAGAAATGTCTTTCCAAAACTCACTATTAATTAACTGATATATCCCAAAGCATTTTCTGTGGTCCCACAAGCTTTAAATCAATGCAACATCAAGGACTACACTGTTCGTCATGGGTCTTTTAGGTAATAGATAAAAGGAGCATAAAGAAACATCTATTTTTCTATCTACTTTAGAAAATCTTGGTAGGTTAAGGACATGGTCTGGCAATATTTTAACTGTTTACCTTCAGGATTCTTCATCTCATGTATTCCTAAAAACGTTACTAGTGCCAACTGGACTAACTGGTATAACTTTGGATGATGGTTCTCAGAAGAGACCGTGGGCACTAAGAAAGATAACCAGTGCTTTGCAAGGAAGAATTGTGTGTGTGATACCTTTCTGGCTAGGTTTCATGCTTTAATCTTCATTTGAACATCAGCTTGGGTAATATTTTTCTAGAGCTGATAAGCCCTCTCACCTAAAAATACGTACTTGCACTGCATTCATCCAGCAAACCTGGCAAGGGGTACAAGGAAAAGATGCATTTGCCCTACCTATTATCCTGAAGAGCAGCTTTTTTGTTTCCCACCACTCAACCCCACCCACCAGGAGAAACACTAAAAATACCAAACCCAGATCTGACGGTGCCTTTAGCAACTTCTAAAAGGGAGCTTTTCCAGATTGTCTCATTCCTCCTGAATTCTTCCCCTGTAGAGGTTGGACCAACATTTTAATAAATGACACAGCAGAAGCCACACTGTATGAAAACTAGGTTTAAGACAGGTCTTAGATGATAAGGCCTCAGTCTATGCAACCATATAGTGAAAAGCAGCAGGGAATACTCAGCGCAGAATACAGCTCTTTACCCCTAAATAGGTGACCCAAACCCAGCACAAACAGCACCTCTACTACTACCATAACACAGATTTGCACATGGGATTTATTTCTAGCTGTTGCTTCCTGACAGGTCAGGGTCCAACATATGGATTTGGGGAGCCTTTCAGTAACTGCCTGAGTTTGGTTACCCCTGTTCAACAGGCTCTGCACCTTTGCACTGCTGCTGCCCTGATGCATTGTGCTGCGTTTGTGAGGGCACCAGCACCACAGCCTGTGTGGTGGAGCAGATGTTCTTTCAACCCCACCTTTGCACTCCTGTGCTACCCTCCTCGCACAGTCCCTCTGCAGGTCAGCGCTGACAGGGATGTCCCCATGGGTCCCATCTTATGAAGGCCCCTGTGGGAGTCACTTCCTGATGAACCATTTGGATCTGTTTCTATAGGGTGCTTCCAACACAGTTCCCACATTTATCTTTTCCCTGTCTGGATGTAGCTGTGCTCTGGTGGGATAGAAAACGATGGACAATTGCATCCTTCATGTATTTTAACTTCAGAGTGCTCTCAGTAACTCCAAGAGGCAAACCAAGGTCTGATGTCTGCTGGGGTGACTCTGGGACAGCTCTGTGTCAGAGCCAAACAGCCTAGGTGATGCAGGATATGGTGAAAGTTATCAGATCAGCCCCAGAAAGGCAGCTGGTGCAAGGCAGCAATGAGACAAGGGAAACAGTAATTTCTGATGTGAGTTTGTACTCCTTTCTGGGCCTTCCACTGATGGTATTGAACCAAACTACATCAGCCTGATGACAGATTATCTCTACTGTGATGATCGTTGAAGGAAATCAAAGTGCATAACTTTTCTTCAAAACACCTGGAGAAATGGACCTGATCAGCTCCATGGACCCACCTCCCTGTCCTCTAAGCCCTACTAGTTTCCTGGGGTGAAAAGAAGAACATTTTATGGCTTTCTATAAAGCCATAAATGAGTGTGTCAGGGCACACTGCTAGCAGAGAAGGCAATGCTGGCTACTCTTCTTGGTGCCATTGAAACCTGCCTAAATTCCTTGATAATGCTGGAGCTATGGGTATCACATGACTTGAAAGTTCAAAGGAGTCCAACAGTGCTGTTTGGTGTTTGGGTCCCTTTTTCAGGCTTTCAGGCCTCTTATAACAATGCATGAGAAGGGAAACTACAGGAACTCTCAGACTCCAAGGCTTACAGGCAAGAAGATGCTTAATCGAATTGAAAACTGAGCCGCATTTGAGGTCTGCATAGTATAAAGAACAACTTGTAACCCATGGTTCTATGGTTGCACTCTCATGCCTCCAAGTGGGGCAGCTCTGTGACATCTGCTTAGGGAAATCCCATCCCAGAGTCAGTCCACAGAACCAGCCAAGAATCCGGGAAAGATCGCTAAAGCAAGCAAGGACAACATGTCTGCTGCTAGGAGAAGTCTGGAAGATCACTCTTCCACACCCAGATGAACTAGCTCAGCATTCATACCAGCCAGCTCTGCTTGGAGGGGAAAGGAAAGAAAGCAATTAGTGAGGAAATAAATGAGGAAAAAAAAAAAAAAAAAAAGAAAAAAAAGAAGAGGAGAACAAAGACAACACAAGAACATTTTGCCACAAAGATGATGAAGTGAGTACCTAATATTTCTGCAAAATGACAGACCAGATCTCCATGAAAAGCACAAAAATGGTCTCAGATATAAGCACTTGCAGCCCAGGAGAGGATGGGAATATGAATAAATTTATTTTGCTTTTGTCCATGCTGTGATTGTGTTTAGATGGGTACTCAATATCCATTTTTCATATTTTTTTTCTATCATCCACCAATCCTCTGCCCTCAGTTCACTGGAGTCATCCCATATAAGGTGGGTGGTAGCACTGCTGACTCTTATCTGGGCAAGAGATGCCTCTTGAAGACTCACGCTGTTGCAATGATGGGTAGGAAAGAAACAGACATCTTTGACAGAATTTAGTCTCATGATTTCTTTCATCATTTGCATTATTCCGTGGAGCAATAAAAAATTGTGTTTTAAGTGGCACTGCTCCTTTATCATCCCAACTGTCACTTGCCAGAAAATTCAGAAAGCCAATGTAGAGCTTGAGGTTATTAAGAAACCTCACTGAAGCATATTCCTCACTCCTCTTACTCAGATAACTACTCCTATTCTCATCCAACAGGTCAAGCCTGACTCAAAGAGCAGTGAACTGTAGGAGTGAACAGAACAGTGGCTGATGTCCCTTTGCAGCCCTTCCTGGATCTCCCTCATTTGCAAGGCAGTGCTGGAACCTGGGTTGCCTGTCTGGGAGTCAGTGGGACAGGCTGTCTTGGTGACCAGCAGGTCTGACACATACCCCTGTTGGCTTTGCTGTCAGTGGGGTCTGGTGCTTACAGAACCTCGTGCATGAAGGAGCCTTGTTGCATGGTGCTCTCCTTAATAGTGCTCTCCAAGCTGGGGCTTAAGACCTGTTCCAGACTCTTTTTCTGCAGGATTGATCTTCTTCCCATGATCCAAGAACCTTTAGTCTTTGACAAATTGCTAACAGCACTGGCAGCCTATTCCACTTTGGGGGACTGGATAAAACCACCCTTAAAGCAGGGGATAAATCAATAGGATGGGATAGGGCAAAGGTGGGAATAAAAGTAATTGGGCAATCATAAGGCTGGTAGTGAGACGAGCAGATTTCCCAGAGGAGCTAGCCAAGAGTAATACATATCTAGGCTTACAAAAGAGCTCCTGTAAGTCAAAATAACAGATGTGGTCGTGAATATAGCCTTTGTCAACGCAGTATAATTGCGATGTTCAATGGCTTCATGAAAATGTGTTGACTCCTAATTGCTATAGCACCTGCATTCCTCAACTAGCACAAAGCTCCAAACCTTCAAGAAGATCATAAAAGAGCTGAAAGTTTCCTGGCTTGCAGACAACTGCATTTTTTCAGCTCCCCTTGCAAACTGCACAGTGACAGCTTGGACCAACCCCAGCAAGTCCACTTGGCAACTGTTCCCTATTTTGCTGTGGGAAGCAAGCAGGAGATGACACAGGCTCCAGCAAAATGAGTACAGAGGTTGATTTTTTCTTCTTCCTGTTGGTCAAGTTGGCAGTTCCTTGGGCAGGACTCTTAGAGTAGTGGGAATGAAGTGAAATGATCTTGCCTTAGAGAGTCCGTGTCTCCGTGGGTTCCTTCAGTCATCAGGGACTGAAAACTCCCTTCCTGTATGTGGTGGTTTTACTGTGTTGGGCAGCTAAACCCCACAATCGCTCTCTCACTCCCCCTCTTTAGATGACGAGGGGAAGAAGTAAAGCAAAGAACAATTCACAGGTTGAGATAAGGATAATTTAATTAAAGGGAAATAATAATAATAAATAAATAAAGATTATTATAAACTAAACAATTTAACTAAAGGGAAATAAAAAGGGGAAGGGGAAAAGGGAGGGGGAAAGGGAAAATAAAAAAAAAAAAAGGAGGAAAACAAACAAATAAAACAAATGAAGGCTATGTGGAAGTGCAGAGGAAAGAAATTACTCTCTACTTCCCACAAATGAGCGATGATTGACCATGTCCTTGAAGCAGGGCCTAGATGCACATAGCCAGTGTTTGGGAGGAGGACCGATGTTTTCACAACAAGAGCCCACCCCTCCCCTCCTCTTCCTGTTTCCACCTTTTATTGCTGAGTGTGACATCACATGGTATGGAATATCCCTTTGATTGGTTTAGATCAGCTGCCCTAGTGATGTTTCTCTCCTCACTTTTTGCCCACCCCCTAGGAGGGTTAGAGAGAGGCCCAATGCTGTGCCAGCACTGCTCAGCAGTAGACACAACCCTGGTGTGATAACACTGCTGTTCCAGCTACAAGTGCAGAGTACAGCACTGTATGGGCTGCTGCCGGGAAAGTTAACATTCCAGCCAGACCTGGTACACTGTATTACTTCCTTTTCTGCTGCAGTGCTTCCAAGCACCTCTTGCAATCACTCAGAATCACACAGGAGTGATTCTTAGAGAGCTCCTGGCACGTGAAAGTGTCCCAAGTGCCTTGAGTTTAATCAGGCCACAGTTCTTCTTACTCCTAAGCTCAGCAATACTCTGCAAGTGATGCTCCAAAACAACAGGTTTCACACTGAGTACCACGAGGTCAAACTCACCCTGTGGCTCATGGTTCCAACCAAATGCCATTTTGCAGCTAGAAGACCCCATCATGCTCATAACCTATCAGTAGTGCTCAGGGTGGCATGCTGCTAATATAAATGATACATCCCCTCACACCATGCCACCAACCCTGCTGTCATCTCATGGCTGGGTGTGTGCACATCACAGGTCTTCCCACTCCCCAGGGCTGAGGGGTTTGGTGACTTGTTCAAGAGGATGTCCTGAAACCCCAGCTCCTGAAGCACCAGCTCAGTCCTTCCCGTTTTCACGCACATGACAGATGGAACGATGTACTTTCTGGACTTTGATCTCTGTTTTCTCTCTGTGTTTCCTTCTAGATCTTCCCTTCTTTCCAGCAAATTGAAAGAGAACTTTCCCGTATGGCAAAGAACTTTTCAAGGAGATCTTTCACTTCACAGTATCTGTGGATCTCTACTTCAGCCACATATCTTTTTTGCCTACATCTCTGGACTGTCCTCTGCTGCCCTTCACACTCGCTGTTTCTCCAGCCATGTGACACTCATTATTTCTGAATGCAAAAAATAAGAAAGACAAAAAAATTCTTTCAAGTTGCGGAGGCTGGGCTGTCTTGTCATTCATCTGTGGGGAAAACAAAGGAAAACAAAATAAAGAAGAAGAAGCAATCACTAAAAACATCTCCTCCCTGAGCAGTTTGAAAGGGACGGAGCTCCTCTGTGATGTTGGCAATACCATGCAGCTCTGCAGGAGAAACACAGTGATCTGCAGTGGAGGTTTGTAGAGGTGCAAGCAGCAAAGAAAAAATGATCTTGCTTTAATGAATTACCTTAAAATTCACCTGTTGTAATCTCCTCTAATGAGTTACTTCTCCTTCACAGAGTTAGGGTTGCAGACAGTGTTTCAGCTCTTGGTTCATCCTGTAAGCAAAGTAAAATGAGCTTAAAAGTATTTACAATGTGGGTTTCCTTATGAAAGCAGATGTTCCATCTTACTAGAGCTGCCCCTTCAAGGGGTACCAATCCCACCAGCACACTGCAGTGCCCATGAGGAGATCCCATTAGGAACCAGACCCCAGAGCTCTGCCCACACACTTTGCCCTGTCACACTGCTTTTTGCTCAAGGCCATCGATGGCGATGTGGTGGGGATGTGGCAGAGGATGCTGCTGAAGATGTGACTGTGAAGCACTGCGGTGGGGGTGCCAGCACGTGCTACCCTGCTTTGGGACAGGATGAAATGTGCATGCCAGCTGACTGCTTCTGCTGCAACATGCCCCTGAGCTGATACTGGCATGACTGCCTAGGAAAGGGATTACGTTAGCACCACTCCTGTGGCCTAGGCCAGCTGGGCTGTCAGTCTCAAAGGCTCTTCCTCATAGAAATGCACCTTCAGAGTTAACACTTGTGCCAACTGTTAGCAGGGCTACATCTTGCTTTCAGCCTTGAAACCATACCAATACGTACGGTCCTGAATGCTCCTGAATTCAGTGTCCCATGCATGTCCAGCTGGGAGAAATTTACTGAGTCTTTAAGACTCTCCATAAGCCTTTTCTAACTGCTTCCACAATCCAAAGTATTTGCCAAGCATACTGTGCATAACATTCTCCCCACACTCCCACAGACTCGCATTTCACTCCAAGCTATGCTAACCCATAGCTCTTTGTGCAGTCATCAAGTTTCAGTTGTATTTTATTTATCATAGGCTTACACTTCAAAATTTAACCTTTTAGTATCTTGTGAGGTGATCTCTTGAGAAGGCAGTGCTTCTTCCTTGCCACATAAACATGGTTGCCTACAGGCTATACAGAATTAGTCTTCCAAATCTTTAGCCTTTTCCACTTCTATCAGCTTTGATTTCTTGTAATCCCCTGTGTCCAGCCACTGAGACATACCTGGTGGGTTCTTGGTTTTGTTCTAATTCTCTGAGTGAAGAAAGCATATCTGAGAACACTATCACTCTAAGCAGCAACAGGGAAATACCTGTGAACTGTCCCAATGTAATCAGGAACTGTTCTGGAAACATGATATGACGGATTGCCCAACTGAAGTGCCTCTACACCAATGCACACAGCTTGGGAAACAAGCAAGAGGGGAAATTCAGTGGTGAGGCACTGGAACAGGTTGCCCAGGGGTTGTGGATGCCACATCCCTGGAGGTGTTCAAGGCCAGGTTAGATGAGGCCCTGGGCAACCTGATCTAGTGGGTGGTGGCCCTGAACGTGACAGAAGGCTGGAACTGGATGACCTTTGAAGTCCCTTCCAACCCGAGTCATTCTATTCTATGATAAATAATGGCAGTCTGGAGGCCATCCATTAGCCCTTTGGCTTCTCACTCACCTTGGTGTCCCCAGCTCTTCATGGACACTTGACATAGGCATCTGCCCACCAGGAAGGCCTTTGTACCTGCTGCTCTGCTGGTGCTCTTGCTCTTGTAGAGATGAATCTCAGGAGCTGAGCATCTCCAGTATAGCTGCTTTTTTTGGCAGTGGCTCCATCTACACCTCTCCACACTAAAGAAGGTCCTTTCTTCACAGTGAAAGAGAGGATTTTGCCCAAGATTGCCCCAAGGCTCAACTTCTTGTAATGAACAGACAGACAAATCCCCAGAGTCATTGCAGAGAGCTGAGACCAGGTTGTGGAGCAACCAAGGGACATGTGATGCTCAGCCAACAACCAGGATGGAGAAAAAAACAGGCCACTCAGTCCTCTGAGCCTTCATGGCAGGTCACCAGGTTCTCTGTATAGAGGGTATGGGGACAAAGGGCTTCTTTGGGGGGTTCTGTAGCCCCAGGAGCATGGCCAATTTGTTGGCACCCTTATATTTGTGCTTGCCATCCTTGGCTCAGGACTCAGAAGGGCTAATGCCCCACTTCAGTCCAGGAAGACACTTTCAGTATGCTTTTCCAGTTGATTTAATTCCTCTGACACTATCATGTCTCCATGACACCTGCATCATTTATAAAACTCCTCCCTGCCTGCAGGGGACAGAAGTTATTATTGAGGGTCTGGAAGGTTATGCCACCCTCCCACTCAGACTCTGCAAAATAATTGAGGAGCCCTTGGCGTTCAGCTCCATGGTTTCCTCTTGAATGACACTCAATGTCAAGGCAGGGCTTACAGGCTTACAAGAAACAGCTTTTGTCTGGTCTCGCTGCTCCCTAGCCCTTTGCAAATCTTTCTGGAGATTTCCTTCAGGTACAGTTCTGCTTCTTAAACATTTTAAACCAGAATGATATTTAGCAAAGATAAGGCTTAAGCAGTCTCCCTGCATCTCTCTGTCTCAGTTGGGCTGCTTGATGGGCTTCAGTACACTGAAAGCTGATAACAGCAGCCTGCCTTGGGGAGCCTGGGTCTACATCCAGACTAAGAAGCTCAGCAAAGTCAGGGGGGCATGGCAGCCCAAAGTGTCTGATCAGAAGCATGCTTCATGGCACAGTTTAGAGCTGTACTAACCAGAATGCCTCGGGGGTTAGCGTGGACCAGGGACCATTTTCATGGAGTTCTGGGGAAACAGCTACCTTTTTGCAGAGTTTGGCTGTATGGCTGTACTAGCTATCTCGCACCAAAGTCAGGACTGGAAAGAATCCTTGGGGTGTTTAGTCTAAAACACTCAGACCATGGTTACCTCTGAGAGTAGCAGTTCTGAACGGTTGAAGTGTTAGTCATTAGGTGTCCTCCCACTATTATGGGGGAGGTATACAGGGACCTAAGAAATCCACCACTGTAAATACACAGGGAGAGTGTGCTGCAGCATCAGATCTTCCAAATTCCTAACCCAATTACATGCCAAAAATAACAAAACAAAAACAAACAAACAAACAAACAAAACACAACAACAAAAACAAAAACAAAAACAACAAAAAAAAAAAAACAAGATCTCAACGATGTAATGCAAAACAAAGCCAACAGGGTTATTGCATAGCTCCATGCAATATGTCCTTTGTATTTTGACTGCTGTCAGCATGGTCTGTATACAAGATAAATTAAATTATTATTATTATTATTTTAAACAAACTGTAGAGTACTGTTTCTCCACTTTTAGCATTTGTTTTATTAAAAATGACTCTATATATTAATGTCTATACATGTAACTTACATTTATATACAAATAAATGAATAAATGAATAAATAAATAAATCTATATATATACTAGACTCCCCCACCACCCCGGGCACAGTTTCATTAAAATGGGTCTTCGTATGTCAACCACTATTTACGTTATTTAGGTGACATGAGAGTTTTCCATACAAATTTTATTACAGCTGTGCAGCTCATGAAAATTTCCAGAAAAAAGGGTGAAAGGACACAAAAAAATGGGCATTGGTGGTTGTTAGCAGGAAAGGGTCCTACACAGACAACAACGGACCTCTGGAAGGCTGGGCAGATGAGCGATGGGTAGCAGAGTGTTTGTTGCAGGGTATGTGAACATGCCCCGCACTGCAGAGCGAGCCCAAAGCAGGGAGGGGATTCCCCCCGGATTCATTCAGGCTTGGCTGCCAGGATTAGTTTCTGAAATGTAGTTGGGCACATATGGATGCAAATAAGCACCCAGTAGGAATTTTAAAAGCACATAATCCCTAGCAATTTTGTGGGAGGAAGGCACCTGAATACAGATAAGAATCTAGCTTTAGGTGCCTAGCCTTTTACAGAATGAATCTCAATAGATGCCTACCTACTCTGTTAGATACCTACACATATTTTTCTTCCTTGGAACCAGTTTAAACAGGAGACTCTGCTAATCCACAGAGATGCAGTTTCAGTTTCTCAAGGCCTCCTGGCAGGCAGCAGCACCAGGAGGGAGACCTTGAAGTTTCTGTAAAGCAGCACCCCCTGTGATTGCTGTGAAGTCTGTCTCTGCTGAAGGCGTAGTAACAGACTGCTACGGCTCCAGCTGAATGCTCTGGCATTGTAATAGTCAAATTATATGCAAAATGCATGCATAGTCATTACTCATTAATTAATTTAAATAATTGACTACTTCAGAAGTATGTATGATCTGTCTCTTCTGCAGCTGCTTCATTTGGCTGATCTATTGTTCTGTGGACACATATTAGAAATGTTTGTGAAAAGCACAAAATATTTAGTTTGTGAGTACTGTGTAAGTAAATATTCTTTTTATCCAAGTACTCCAGAAGCAATTAATTAACACCATATCCTCAAAGAAGAGAGCCTTTCATAAATCACTGTCAGTAAAACAACCTAGTCTGGTTGCTGGGAAAAAAAAAAAAAAAAGTTCTATTTGCACAACCGTGGACAAGTCTAAAGCAAGAACAGCCCAGCTGAGTGAGGAGCCTGCCACCTCAAGCAGAAATTGTGAGAAAGGAGCAGTGCCTATGGCCTTGAATGCTCATACTCCATGCTGGCAATGTCCCAAGGGATGTGTGACACCGTGGCACTGACATCCATGGTAGGATCCAGGGCTATGCCATGTCAAGCCCCATCAGGAGAGCATGGTCACCTCTGCTGGACTCATCACTTGGAGCCAGCCCCTTTTGTGATGCACGAACTTAAGAAGACTTCCTGCTTTTCCAGGAGATCCTCTCCTTTTCTTCCTCCATCTGGGCTTTGCAGATGTTTTACTGTTGCCAACCACCAAGGAGACTTCAGCATCCTTGTTTTCTCTCTGAAGTAACCAGAAATAGTGTTAGCCTGATTATTGACAGAAGTCTTTTCTGGACTGGTAGCACCTGGACAGTGAAGATGGACCCTTGACCAGCATGGAGGTCTCTCCTGACCCTAAGTTAGATCTAAACTTGGTGTCACAAACTTCCTTCTCCTCCTTTTTTTTTTTTTTTTTTTTTCCCTTTTTCCCTTAGTGGCCAGATGAGGACTTCTGGATGTCAGTAATTTCTCTTTTAATGCTGACTCTTCTTCTGACCCACACTATGCTCTCACCCAGGCCACTGTGAATGTCTTCTCCACTGTGGGTGCCTTGCTTTTAGCAAGGGTACAGCAGAGGCTAGACCATGCCAGAAGATTTTCAGAAGAATGACACTGATTTGGAGGAAGGCTAAATGACTATAATTAAGATTATCATGTTTTGGTTTTGTTTTTCTCACTTCCCTTTTATCATCCCAACTATAATGTGATTCTATGATTTTCATCCTATCTTTGCAGATGGAGGCAAGTCTTTGTTCCTTGGTAATACCAGAGCCCTTCTTGACTGCAGAAGGAATCTATCTATTGTAAACACAATAAACCTTAGCACAACACTTCCAAACATCATGGGGAGAGACGCTGAGCAAGAACATGATCGCAGATCTAGTGAAGTTACTAGTGGGAAGAAGATACCAACTATAGTCACCAAAACAAGAAAGGAAGAATATCTTTTCCAAGCAAATAACAACCTGCAAAGGAGGATATTGCAGTCTCTGAGGAGATTCAATGTGTATTTTAGAATCAGATTTGGGAATCCAGCCATCTGTCCAAATATTGAAATTCATCAGCCATTTCAAGTGGGAGTTCGTCAAGCAAAAACATCCAAGGGAGCTCCCACGCCTGCTGTGTTACTGGGCTTGGGCCACAGCCAAACACCATTGACACAGTTTTCTTGCTCTTGCATCTTAACTTTTTTTTTTTTTTTTGGCTGAAAATCACCTCTGAGTGTGTGCAAAATCTATCTGTCAGTTCGGCAAAGTCACATGTCATATGAAAGTACTACAGGTGCTAGTAGGATTTTTCATGTGTGGATGGAGACAGGAGAATGTTCCCTGGCCACATGGAGACTCATTGCTCCCTTAAACATCCCTTGAAGAAGGGACCCAGCAGTGGCTTTCTCTGCATCACTCTTCTGTGTTTCCTTTCGGACCTTCATCAGCAAGGCTTTTTTTTTTTTTTTTTCTTTTTATTTCTGCAAATATTGTGGTTATTTCAAGGTAAGGAGAATAATTAAACAAGGCTAGGGTGAAAAGCTGGTACAGACGCCTCTGTGAGAGGGCTCAGCAGTGGACAAAGTGGTTGCAGTTGCTGCACCAGTGTTTAGAAAGCACAGTTCTGCTCTGGAAAGGACATTTGCCTCCCATCTGGATCCATGCTTTCAAACAGGGCTACTGTTGGTACTATTTGCCACAAGCTTTGAGCCAGAAACTGGGCAATTTTTACAAGGCAGCACAGATCTGCAGTCTTCAGGCATTGCAGGAGACAGAAGAGCCAGGCCAGAAGCAGCACGGGTAGAGATGCCCGTAATATTGCCACAGCCATAAAGGGGCTGATTCAGCCCAGACTAAGGAGTGCTGGCTGAGCAGCTAGCAGGTGCAGGGAGGAGTGCTGCTGTCCCCAGCAGAAGGCAAAGGATGAACAAGATCAATGCCCACAGGACACAGATGCAACATGAAAACTTCTGCGAGTGCTGGGATTTCCACCGGGTCTAGTACCTGTCTTCAAAGCAACTCAGTCTACCCTGGGAATGAGAGCGCCCTGGCTCCCTTCGTATGGCTGTGTTCCAAGTCCTCGAGCTGCCAGAAGGCATGGAGGGCTGCCTCTGCCTTGTACTCCCCAGGCATGGCTGCTGTGCTGTGACACAGCCCAGAGAAGGTGGGCAATCTCATGCTGATTTGACTCATGACTTTTGATCTCCAGCATTGTGATTTCAGGAGATGTTTTTGGTCAAAGCCACACTTTGGATGGTTTTGTAGGATATCCTGAATAACTACAGATGGGAAAATCAAGCCTGGGACCTAAATGTTCCTGTACTTTGAGTAAAAAAAAAAAAAAGTTATGTGTCATCTATCCCATCCCAAAGTGTCCGATCATCTGCTAGGCTAGCATAGTTCTGTTCCAAATCCCTGGGCAGATTTAGGGGCACAAGCGAAGCAGCACATGGCAGACCTGGGAAGTCTTCTTTGCAGAGAGCTCTGGTAAAGAAGTCGTCCAAGAGTTTGTGAAGGCAAATGAGACAGGGGGTTAAATCTGTATATCATGCAGTTGGTAAGAATGCACATTGTTTCTCTGAAAAAATAGCTGCCACATCAGGAGGCTACCACCTGAGGCTTTCCAAGTATTACTTCCAAGAGAGATTGCTCTGCAGCTGGGACTAATTCCAGCAGTTTAACTTGCATGGACAAACCCAGTCTCTCCAAGAGAACCATGTCCTCTAGTTGTAAGTCAGGGGTGTCCTGCTGTGTTGAAACACTGTTCCCCCTCTAAACCTCCCAACAGCAGAGCTGTAACGGGTATGGAGACAAGTGGATCCCCTTGAATATCTTCTCTCCATGGTGGGCCCGGGGTAAAGCCATGTAACGAGGTCCCTTGGTGGGTCACTGCAGGCTGACCTGCTCTGCTGGGTGCGGGAAGTCACAGAGGTGAAGAATGACCATGGTGCCCCACCATCCACCACAAGGTGCAAAGCAGAGCCAGTACCAATGGTGGGAAAAGGCTGTTCCGTGGGGGAGCTGCCAGCTGCACTGATCCCTGTGTGGAAACCCAAACACTAGTCCTTATGTACAGGCCCTCTTTGAACAGTCAGAATAAGTTCCTGAGGAACTATTGGCTTCCTATAGGCTGACCCCATCCCGTGTATGGACAAGGTTCACTGAAATATATTCCCAAATTGCAATAAAGATTGAATTATTTTGCTTTTCCACATGTCCCTGCTCAACAGTACTCACTCTTCTTTCCTGCCTCCTCTCAACCTCTCAACTTGGCTTTTGTTTAAAAGCTTTTTTTTTTTTTTTTTTACTCGGGGGATTTAGAAAGTTTATAACACATTAAATCTCTCCGTAATCTCATAAATATAAATGACAATATTATGAAGAATAAAAAACGGTGCAGAGAAATCAGAATAATTAAATCTGGGACTTCTAATACTTAATGAGTCCCTTTGTCTCAGGCTGTGATTAGGAAGCCATCACTTGCTGCATTTTCTCTGATGGAGAACTGCAGATGAGAAAACTGATATGCCCTCAATGCTAGATTTGTGCAGCACCAAACACCAGATGAACTGCATATACTGAAGGCTTGGGTAAGGTTTGACTAGGGCATGCTGGAAGAGTAGCAGATGAGCTTCCAGTTTCACAGCTATGGGGAACATCTGGCAACAGATAAGCAACAGCAGGATCTGGCAAATTATTTCATCTACTGATTTAATCAGCATTTGGAAAGCCTCTGTGCACCAATATTTCTCCCCTGTGTCTTGTCTCTTTTTAATATAGAAAATCTTCAGTGTAGCACAGACTTGAAACAGCTCACTCTGGGAGGAATAGTCTGTCCTCATAGGTGTTTGGGATCAGCTAGACAAAGCCACAGCTGATCTGATCAGATATTGGAGATTGCCCTGCTCTGCGAGTCAGCGTGGACTGAAGACTTCCAGAGGTCCCTTTCCACCTGCACTTATACAAATACTTTATTTCCTTCTCCTCACAGACTTCTAAAGGAGAAGCTAAACCAGGCTGATGTCTTGGCTGTAGCATCTCACCTTTGTGGTGATCTTGATCCTGTAAGGTGCTGTGTGCTTCCTCTGGTCTGAATCAGGTTTCTGTAGCATTCGAGAGGCATCCATAGCTTGACTCTGCCCTCTCTGCCCTCTGTTTCTTGTTCTAATACAGAGAAGTTGTCAGATTTTCTTTTTGGGTTTGTCCTTCTGACTCTGGAAACTTGCATAGAAATGGAACAAAAAGCCAGGCATGCTTCTGCTCTCTGCATAAGGCAGGATCAGAGTTTTCCATGGAAAACAGGGAGAAATGTTTCTGAAGCAGAAAACAGACACGATAGTTCCTCCACTCATTGTTCTCTTGACATGTCACAATTTTCTACCAGCATCTATTTAGAGGAACAAGGCTCCAGGTACAACCACTAGCCATCTGAGGTGGAGGTAGGATCTCAGCCTGGCTCCAGCTGCAAATAGCAAAGGACCTGTCCCTGTCCTTACCCCTGACCAAACTGAAGATGGAGTCACCTACTGCACTCAGTCAACCAGGTGAGAGCCTTTGCCCAGACACTGGTCAGTCCTCAGCAGTCTTAACCTGCACCTCTCACATTCCCCAAAAGCAGGACAGCTGCTGAGCCTTCTGGGACTTCTTGGGGTACATCATGAGATGATGTACCACTGGCATGAAGGTACGTGGCCAGGGATAGGCCCTTCTCAGAATGTCCTTAGGCAGCAGTGGGCAGTGCAACAACTCCAGCAGAGGTCAGTGCAACAATATCAACAGTGGTCAGTCCAAGAACGTCAGCAGTGGTCAGCCCAACAGTGCCAGCAGTGGTCAGTCCGAACACACATGTGGAGGTTCTTCACAGGCTCCAGGCAAGCAATGTTCTCTGAATTTCAGCAAGAGAGTGCATTTCTCTCTCTCCCATGTCCAGATGCTTTCAGCAGCCCTAGCCAGGGAGGTGATGCACAGCCTGACTTGTAGATCTGGGGCTTTGGTTTTACACCCCTTGAGGGTGGAGGAAATTCAGCACATTTGCATGGAGTGACCAAAGCCAAGACCTGAGCGCAAGTTGGTGTTTTGGGATGTGCTTTCAGTAGCAGTATCCCAACGACATAATTTAGGTAGTTCAGATTTGTGTGTTTTGTCTGAGCTGCTATTTCTCAGCTTCCTTTAAAAAAAAAAAAAAAAAAAAGAAAAGAAAAGAAAAGAAGGCAGCAGGAGAACAATTCAAATGAGGGGCTTTTAACTTTGTTATAGGTGCATAGGCGGTTCAATGAATCTCTGGTTCTGTATAAGCAGTATCTCTATAACACAGGTTAACTGGACCTCTCTAGACATATCGCCAGAGAAATTGACCTTCCTCTGTTGATTTTATGTACTTCTGGCAGCCAGATTCACCCATACTTTTCCAGCAAGGGTAGAGAAAATAGATACAGGGTTAAGTATTAAGGGTAGAAGATCTAGACTGCACAAATACTTATGAAATGAAACCTTGACAATGAGCTGCATCTCATAAACAGAAGTATTTACTTCATGGGACAATTGCTTTATAGAATAAATTAGTAGAATACTTTTCCATCCAATTACACCCCAAAACACGGTGGGATGCTTTGGGTAATCATGATCAAATACCACCAAGCTGTCTTATAACATTAAAGAAAATATTTGATTGCCAGAAATCCATTACTGAGTAGACATCTGTGCACTGAACTCAAACCATGAGATTCTTCTTCTTTTTTTTTTTTTTTTTTTTTTTTTTTCAGACTGGTTCTCTGTAATATGCCTACTCATACTACTGTACAAACACAAGATTTGCATTAATTTATGAAGTCCTGCAGCTTTTGATACTGTACATTAATTAAAAATGATTTGTTCACAAGAGAAGAAGAAAGTTTCACAGGAATTTACAAAGAACTTTCTGCAGTTTCTGGAAGAGATGTAGGGGCTCTGGTTTGGGGTAGGCTGGGACATCGTGGGGAGGCACTGGGAGCCCATGGCACCACTGCCTGTCATGAGCAGGTGAACACTGATACAACTTGCATGGGGGTCACTCAAAACTCCCTCTCTGATAAGCAGTGCTACATTTAGTAGGCTGATACTGTGCTCAAATAGCATGCAAAGCTACTTAAGCAGTCTATCTTCGACCACAAAAAATATGTGTCTGTTGCTCACTGACATGCCAGATATGTGATGCTCCCTTGCTTCTGGGAGAGGTCCCAATTTATTCTCTGTTTCCCTTGGAAATGACAGGTTTCCCTACAGTTTCTTAAAGGATTATGGTAAAAAATAATCTGTCCTTTGTGATGGTTATGAATAGTCAAATGTAATATCAAGGACTCAGAACCAACATTGTTAATCTAAACTATCTCTAACTGAAAGCATCTGAACAGAGGCTCAGATGAGTTTCTGGAGAAAGAAATAGCTTCTCTACAGAGAAACACTGGATGCAACTGCATAATCAAAACGGATTCATTTCTTGGTTCATTCAACTCCTAGGTTTTAGTTTTAAAACATGTCTGTCTTGGCTTAAAGCACTCTTCCAATCTCTATTTCCAGTTCCTAGGATTTCCTGAAATAGGGAATCCCACTTTTTCCTTTTACAATCTCCCAGTCTCTTCTTTTTTACCTCTCCCCAAGAAACTTAGCACTGCTCTCTTCATACTTGACAACTAGATATGGAGCTGTATCAGCCAGAAGGAAGTTTCCTTCACACTTTCTGCTTCTTACGGTATCTGGGCTCTTACCTTTACACTTACTCACCCTTCCTACATTAGCACAAAGAAAGCTGTTTGGGAGATCTGATGTCTTGTTTTCCAGAAACTGCCCTGAATCACCTTTACGAGAGCTGTCCCACGCTGCGAGCACAAGTCTTGCAGTCTGGCCAGATATTTGCCTTCTAAGTCAATAACCAAATCTGTTACAAAGGTAAGAACATGTAATTAATGGAAAGGAAATCCTTTTATCCTTTTATTTTGATCCAAATTCACTTTTTTTTTTTTTTTTTTTTTTTTCTAGACCAAGAATGAATCGTGGAGAACCACCAAAACTCAGGTGAGAAATGAAATGACAAATGTTAAGGTCAGGAAGCTTGCCCACTGCCATTGCTACCCTGAAAGCAGATGGAGTGCATCTTCATACGCCACAGCCTGAGACACTAGTCGACAGGCCAGCCCGTGTGAGGAAGTCCATTGCTGCCTGAATTTTAACATGACAGGGGGACTCTTAAGCCTCTTGTTTATGCTTTAGTACTTGCGGTCTATGGGAGGACCACAGCACACTCTTCTCTGTCTCCCCTTATTTGTTGATCGTCTGTAGGAAGAAGAGAACGTGCAGAGGCCCTCACCCGTACATTGGGTCTGTTCTCACTCTGTGCAGCTCCATCATTGAGCAAAGTACCAACCTTGAGGCTTCTGTAAGGACTTGACACAAACTACAGAATACTACAATGAAGCATTCACAACAAAACCACATTTTTTTCCTCAGCCAAGCATCAAAACACTTACAGAAGGGCATGGTCCCTCTCTGTGCACCTCAAGGGGAGATCCACAAATCCTCACGTGGTTTCATCGCATCCAGCACCCTTCTCTGTGCCTCCCAGCTAAACGTGCACAGAGGCAGCTGTTGCCAAAGTGCTGTGGTGACACAATTCAGTTCTGTTTCTGAAGTCATCACCGCAGGCGCCTCCCAGTGACGGCACAACACTCTCTGTTGCTAATGCGTCTGTCTCAGAAACAGCTAGGGAAGTACCACTATTCCCAAACTGACTTGAATTAGAGTAGTTCCCAAATTATTCCCTGCTCCCCTACATCTGTGGAAGGTGTGTGATCAATTTTTTCCTTGAGAAAGGACTACAGAGCAAAAGAGCTTGATTCTGAGACGTTGCCCGTCCTTGTAGAGCAGTTCACCTTTGATTTCCATGTCAGAAAAAAGAAGGTGAAATCAACAATTCCCTTCCTCTGAGCTGGGAATAGGAAAGAAGCCCAATTCTCCAGGAAGCTTTCAAAAGGAAACTCTGCATTTCTTTGTTAAACACCTCGTTTAATTTCTTGAAAGAAATCTTTCCCAGGACTTTGCAACTGCGGTGGTTCGAAGCGGGTGGGCAGCCGAGTTCCACCACGGCCGCTCTCTCACTCCCCCTCCTCAAAGGGAAAGGGGGAGAAAATACGATGCAAAGGGCTCCAGGGCTGAGATAAGGACAGGGCGATGGCTCAACAAGTATCGTGACGGGCAAAGCAGACTCAGCAGAGTGACCCTCAGGGTCCCTCCCTGCCCCTGCTCCCCGTGGGGTCCCTCCCATGGGATGCCGTCCTTCCCCAGCTGATCCCACACGGGCTGCCCACAGGCAGCAGCTCCTCAAGCACTGCTCCCACACGGCTCCGTCCCACGGGCTCCATCCATCCATCCATTCCCCAGGAGCAAACTGCTCCAGCACGGGTCCCCCACGGCTGGGCGGCAGCTCCCCCCAGCCCCCCTGCTCCTGCGGGGGCTCCTCTCCATGGCTGCAGCTGCGGCCCGGGGCCTGCTCCTGCGGGGGCTCTCCACAGGCCGCAGCCTCCTCCAGGCCACAGCCACCTGCTCCACCGGGGGCTCCTCCACCCACAGGGGGGCAGCAGCGTGGAGATCTGCTCCATGTGGGACCCATGGGTGCAGGGGGACAGCCTGCTCCACCAGGGGCCTCTCCCTGCACAGCCCGCAGGGGAACTGCTGCTGTGAGCCTGGAGCACCTCCTGCCTCCTGCTGCACTCACCTTGGGGGCTGCAGGGCTGCTTCTCACTCCTTGCTCTTCCAGCTTCTGTTGTGCAGCAGTATTTCCCCCTGCTTACATCTGCTCTCCCAGAGGTGCAAACAACATCGCTTATTGGCTCAGCTCTGGCAAGCGCCGGGGCCCTTTTGGAGCTATCTGGAGCTGGCTGTTGTCTGGATTGTTCTCACAGACGCCATCCCTGCAGGCCCCTGCTACCAAACCCTTGCCACGTAAATCCGATCGAAGTGTATGCAGCAATTACAAAGCCGCTGTGCTTTGGGCTGTCACGATCCTTCTGCAAGTGCAGGGGAGGTGCAGGGTTGCTTTGCATTTCCAAAAGGAGGAAGAAAGCCTCCAACCCCACTGGACCTCAGCCACTTGCAGGATCCAAGCAACGCTCCCCACCTTCAGCTATCTCCCTTCCATGCACACAGTGGGAGCAAGGTTGAACAAGCACATTTTTGAAAATGTTTATCTTAATGAAGAATAAAAGAAGTCTACAACACCCAATCCCTGTGTGCACCCAAGGCAAAAATCGTGGACTATTCTGCCTCAACACTATTTTCAGACCCAATTTGTCAAGTCATCTAGCAGAGGATTTCTCTCTTGTTCACTCACTAGCTTAGTAGAGCACCAGTTTACATAGGTGCTGGAGCAGATTCCTCAACCATCTGAAGGGACTTTATCCCAGAAAAGTTCAAAACTGCAGATGACTCATGATTTTGTGGTGAAGCATCTATTAAATGAGAGCTGTTCCGCTTAGGGCACAGTGAGACAATGTGAGAAGAACCCTGTATCTCACTGATTGAGGCTTTATAACTCTACAGAATTGTCAGTCAACAATAAATGGAAAGTGCAGGAGATATGTTCTTTCTTCCTCCTTTCCCTGCCATACATTAGCAGAGAGATTGTGGTGGGATATAGGTTCAGAGCCTCACAGAAGAAGGATTTGAACCCAGGCTCTCCACAGTCTGCACCACTGCCTTCCTGACGGCTTTTGACTATTTTAATTAATTTTATTATTTTATTTTATTTTATTTTATTTTATTTTATTTTATTTTATTTTATTTTATTTTATTTTATTTTATTTTATTTTATTTTATTTTATTTTATTTTATTTTATTTACTTTATTAGTATTATTCTTATTTTTCTGGATGGTGTCTATGTGTTGGGGGGGAAGAACCAACTGTGGGAGGAGGGAATGCTACTACTGTCTGTGACAGTGGTGATTTCTGGACAGTGTTAGCAACAGAGCTTCTGCAGAGAAGAGAAAATGACAGGCAGTGTCTCTTGGTATTCCATGTACTGAGTACTGAGTGCAGTTTTGGGCTCCACAGTGTAAGAAAAAGTATAAGAACAAACCAGTGCGCTGTGATAAAGAGACTTTAATAGGGTACAAAAGGAATAAAAACAAACAAAATAAGAAATGAGAATATTGATAATTTATAATGTATCATAGAATCATAGAATCATAGAAGCATAGAATATCCTGAGTTGGAAGGGACCCTTAAGGATCATCAAGTCCAACTCTTGACACCGCACAGGTCTACCCAAAAGTTCAGACCATGTGACTAAGTGCACAGTCCAATCTCTTCTTAAATTCAGACAGGCTCGGTGCAGTGACCACTTCCCTGGGGAGCCCGTTCCAGTGTGCAACCACCCTCTCTGTGAAGAACCCCCTCCTTATGTCAAGCCTAAATTTCCCCTGCCTCAGCTTAACCCCGTTCCCGTGGGTCCTGTCGCTGGTGTTAATGGAGAAAAGGTCTCCTGCCTCTCGACACCCCCTTACGAGTATAAAATATATAAATATTGTTTAATTAATAATATTAAATACTTATCATTTTATAATAATGAAACAATGCCATACTGTACAACACAGTCAAGAAAGTGGATTTAATTAAATAAATAATAAAACCCAGTAAATTAAATAAAATTTTAAAATGTAAATTTAATACAAATAAAACCCATTTTTCCCGTGCCAATGAGTTCCTATCCCCATCATCACTTCCCATCCCACTGATCATTTCCTATCCCAACAACGTCCAAGTTCTGATCCCAAGGCTGAATTCCCAACTCCCACCCACCCATCCATCCAGCCATGCACCCATTTTCTGCCGTCCGTGCTGGCCATGCCCACATCCATGCCCGGCCTGAGCATGGGCAGCGGGAGCGGGCTGCATGAAATAACTGAACATGAAATCATGAAATAACATGAAATAATAAATAAGGTAACTTAATTGTTGCTGTTGTTAACATTGCTTCATGACAACAGATGCAAACATGTATCTTGAGTTGAGGGCAAAGGTGACCTTGGATCTGAAGCACACAGGCGTTCACTAATGTCCCCCCATCCGGAGTGAATCCACAACGACTCGGAAGGAAAACTAAAGTCCAAAGCAGTGCACTGGGATAAAGAGAGTTTAATAGGGTAGAAAAGGAATAAAAACAAACAAAATTAGAAATGAGAATATTGATAATTTATAATGTATAAAATATGTAAATATTGTTTAATTAATAATAGTAAATACTTATCATTTTCTAATAATGAAACAATGCCATACTGTACAACACAGTCAATAAAGTGGATTTAATGAAATAAATAATAAAACCAGTACATTAAATAAAATTTAAAAATTTAAATTTAATAAAAATAAAACTCAGTAAATTAAATAAAATTTGAAAATTTAAATTTAATAAAAATAAAACTCAGAAATTTAAATAAAATTTAAAAATGTAAATTTAATACAAATAAAACCCAGTAAATTAAATAAAATTTAAAAATGTAAATTTAATACAAATAAAACCCATTTTTCCTGTGCCAATGAGTTCCTATCCCCATCATCACTTCCCATCCCACTGATCATTTCCTATCCCAACAACGTCCCAGTTCTGATCCCAAGGCTGAATTCCCAACTCCCACCCACCCATCCATCCAGCCATGCACCCATTTTCTGCATTTTCTGCAGAAAATTTTCTGCAGGCAGAGGCCTTGCTGAGTGAGCACCTAAGGAGAGGAATGTAATCCAGAAGGCAGCAAAGAAGAGCAATGCCCTGAAAGAAGAGCTAAGTCTTGTCTCTCAGCCCTTTGGTGTCCCAAGCAGCAGTTGCCATGGGCAAGCTTTCCCAGCCCAGCTGCTGCCAGCATCCCCCCAGCTTGCCATTGCCACCTTCCTGGGTGAGGCGCGCGCGCATTTGCCATTGGCATTTGCCGTTGCCCATCCCTGAGAGTGGCAAGCAGTGCGTAGGTCCAGCACGAGAGAGGGGAGAGGGCAAGCGAGAGGGGCAAGGGCTGAGGAGCGTGGCTGAAGCTGGAGCAGGTGCCTGCAGAGGTCTCTGTGCCTGCCTGCGTGCTGAGCGGGCCTGGGTGCTGCGGGGGCCGTCGAGGAGAAGCCCGAGGTCGGTCACGGGTAGCCGTAAGAGTAGGCTCTGGCGTGGTCCTTCTGCCGCTGCTCGAAGAATTGCCCGGGGCCGATCCTCATGTGGTGGGCCGCCCGCTGCCGCTCCTCCTGGGCCAGCTTCTTGAGGCGCTCCCGCTCGGGACGCTGCTGCGGCGTGATGGGCACCGACGACTCCTGCTCCTCCAGCGGTGTGGGCGCTGCGTCGCCGCCCGCCCAGGGCCCCACGCAGGGCACGTAGTCCCCGCGGGGCTGCGCCGGACGCTGCAGCGTGCGCGGCTGCGTGGGCAGAGCCGTGGGCAGTCCCCTCCAGAGCGGGGGGCTCTGGAGGGGACTGCGAGGGGGACTGGGCAGGGCTCTCCTGAGGGCTGGGAGAAGTTGAGGCCTCTTGAGGGGAGCCAAGGGAGGCTGGGGCAGGGTTCTCTTGAGGGCAGGGATGAATTCCTGCTGGGGGGGCCTTTTGGGGAGAGGCTTGGGCATGGGTCTCCTGCGGGCAGGGTCGGGGGGGCTCTGGAGGGGACTCAGGCGAGGCTTGGGCAGGGCTCTCCTGAGGGCAGTGAGGAAGTCAGGGTTGGGGGGGCTCTGGACGGGAGCCTGGGGAGGCTGGGGCAGGGGTCTCTTGCGGGCAGGGAGGCAGTCAGGGTCGGGGCGCCTCTTGAGGGGAGCCAAGGGAGGCTGGGGCAGGGTTCTCCTGCGGGCAGGGATGAATTCCTGCAGGGGGGGCCTTTTGGGCAGGGCTCTCCTGAGCTGGGGCCGGGCTGCAGGCTTGAGGGGGGAGCTGAGTGGCGGCACAGCAGCTGCAGGGGGCTGCAGCACCCGCCCAGCCTGCACCTTGTCGGGGTGCAGCCCAGGGCTTGAGGGGACCTCACCCAGCGCTCTGGTGGCTGCCAGTCCCTGTGTGCTGGGCTCCTCGATGTCCTCGCAGAGGTCGGGCAGCTGCGAGAGGAAGCGCTTGAGGACAGGACTGCTGGGGACAGCGGCGAAGGCGTCCTGGGGCTCCACGGCATCCAGGCAGCTGAGCAGCTCCTCCAAGCCGGAGCTGTCCAGGTCGGCCGGGAGCTGGTCCTGCAGGTGCTGCAGCTGCTGGCTGTCCCCTGCCAGCTGGGGAAAGGCCTCGGCGAAGGCATCGGGGCCCAGCTCCAGCAGCTCCAGGGGCTCCTCAGGCACCTCTGCAAGTGTCGCCGCTGAGGAAAAAGCAAGCCAATGCAATCCCCCAAGCATCCCCCGCTGCCAGCTTTGCCATGGCTCCTGGGTGTGGGGCGCCCAGCGGCCGGCTGGGCCAGCCCCAAACTCACCGTCGGGCGTCGCCATCTGGGTGCTGGCGGTCGCTGGAGCCTGGGCAGGCTCGGGGGGAGTGGGGCCGGGCAGCGGGGGCCCCTGGTCCTCGCTGAGCCCCACGGCATGCAAGCAGGGCTCCGGCAGCTGCCCCCGGCTGCTGCTGAGGGTGCGGGGCGCGGGGAGCGCCTGCTCCCGCAGCGGAGGCCCTGGGACGAGGGGTTGTGGGGGGTTGCGCTGGGCGGGGGCCTGCAACAGGCAGGTGCCTGCGGGGTGCAGGAGCTCCCCATGGAGCACGGCCCTGGGCCCCAGCCCCAGCGCATGGTGGGGCACCAGTGTCCCCGTCACCATGGGCTGTCCCCACTGATGGACGGGGGCACAGGGAGGAGCGGTGTGGGGGAGCTGCCCCACGGCGGGGAGCTGCACCAGCTGCAGCTGGTGCCCCATGGTTGGGAGCTGCACCAGTGGCAGGTTTTGCCCCACAGCGGGGAGCTGCACCAGCTGCAGGTTATGCCCCACGGTGGGGAGCTGCCCCCCAGCAAGGAGCTGCCCCATGGCGGCGGCGAGGAGCTGCCCAAGCTGCAGGTGGTGCCCCTGGGCTGGGAGGTGCCCCCCAGGTGGCAGCTGCACCCTGGCGGGGAGCTGCAGAACCTGCCCCTGGACCCCTGGCACCACGTGCCAGACGGTGGCCTGGGGCAGTGCGGAGGGGAGGGTGGGTACCTGGGCGGGCTGCAAGGGCAGCGCCATCGCTCCGGGGAGGGAGGGAAACAGCCAGGCAGCCACCGTTGGCGGCACGGCTGGGACGACGAAGGGGGAGTTTTGCGTCTGCGCAACCCGCAGAAGCCGTCTGGGGAAACCCTCTGTGGGAAAAAGGGCGCTGGGCTGAGCTCTGGGGCGCTGGGCTCACCAGCAGGGCCGCAGCCCCGGGAGGAGCGGGAGCCGGCTGCTGGACCTGCCATGGTGGCTGGAGAGTGGGGCGGTTGCTTGGGGAACGCGGGCAACGGGGGTTCCGTCCCAACGGCTGACCAGCCCCTCGCCGACATCTTGGGGAGGACTGCAGGCTTTGGAGCCAAGCAGGCTGCCCAGCGCAAGACTTGGCCATCCCCAGCAGGCTTTCCCTCCCACGCAGTACTTGCCATGCCCACGACGCTTCCACACCGCCTCTTGCCCGTCCTGAGCATTTCCCAGCCCAGGACCAGCTTTCATCCTCATGGTCATTTCCCATCCTGACAAGTTCACATGAGAACAGATTCCCATACAAAAGATTTCCCATCAACACAAACAGATTTTTCCCTTCATCCAAAGAGATCTCGTCCCAAAGAATTCCCCTCTCTTGGAGGACTTCCCCATGGTTTTCCTACTTCAATAAATGTTACCCACCCCATTAAAGATTTCCCATCCCAGTACTTTCCCATCCCAGGCGTGACTGCCCATCCCAATGCTTTTGCTTCCCAATGCTTTCAAACCCAGAGAACATTTCCCATCTCTTTCATTTCCGAGCCCAATGCCTTTCCACCCCAAGGAAGTCTTCCCATCCCAGCAAGGATTTCTCGGCGCACACATCCTTTCCCAACCCATTCCCATTTCCCACTTTCACCATCCAACACACAGCTTAGCCAACCCACAGCTCTAGAGAGGGATTTGGACGATGCTGATAGACACAAGGTCACGGGGATTTGCTGTGCTGACGATTGCTCTTTCTTACAGATCAACACAGATCCCCAGTCCCAAGGGCGCCAGGCAGAATCTGGCCAATATGTAGATACGAGGCTCTTCCATTTCCTACCGGGAAAGAAAGAGATCTGTGCGTTTCTCTCTCTCCACCTCCGGAAAAAGAGAGGAAGGGGAGAGCGCTAATGAACAGGAGCATGCTCAGCTCAGCCACCGGCATGGAGGCTGCCCGCTCCTCAGCACCTCGAAGCAGCAGCACCTTCAAGTCTCCTCCTGCAGCAGCAGCACATCAGTGTCTCTTGTCCCACCAGCAGGACAGTGGCGTCTCCCATTGCACCATGCCGACCTCCACGCCTCGAGTGCCAGCAGCAGTCCTCAATGCGAGCTGGACGCTCAGGGCACTTGTGGCCACCCACCTTTGTGAGCTCCAAGGCTGACAGGGACTCTCTGCTGAGCTCCCACGGCTCTCAGGCGTCCCGCTGGCAGAGCTTATGGCGCTAAGCTGACTGCCAGGAGAAAAGGCTCCCGTGAAATGGCTGCTCCACAACGCCAGGAGCAAGGTCTGCTGGGCTGGGGGTTCGCAGAGGAGCTCGGCCTTGGGCCTGGCAACTACGCCTGGAAGCCAGGGACGGCCTTGGTGTGCAGCTGGACACCTGGGCCTGAGAAAGCAAGGTCTCTTTCAAGACGCTTGGCACCATCGTCACCCAGTGGCTGTCTCAGGGCGACGAGAGAAATGCACAGCATCTCTTGCTGCCCTGCAGTGCTGCTGTCCTACACCCTTGGGTGTCTCCGGGATAGAAAAAGGGACGGATTTTGCCCCAAAACCCAGCTCCTTTCTATCAAAAGCATCACGTCCTCCTCTCTTTCTTGGATTTGGCTATGACTTTAGGAATCCCTGCAATCCCTGCAGCTGTGTCCCCTGCCAGCTTCTTGTGTGCCCCAAGCATCCTCGCTTGCAGGGCAGTAGAAGATGCAGAAAAGGCCTTGCCTTAGTGGAAGCACTGCCCTGCAGGAGCTCCAACATCCCTCTTAGCAGCACGCTGTAGCCCCCAAATGCCCCCGAAACGGCACATTTCAGCTCCTGGGAAGGAAATGAGCTCGCTCAAGGGGAGCTACCCGCTCAAGGCCCAGGTGTCTGTGAGGCGGTGTTGGCAAGGAGTCCTGTTGTGTGAGTCCGTTCTTTGTGGGTGCTCCATCCCCACAAGGCTTGCTTTGGAAGGCCCAGGAGAGTCTTGTGGGCACTGGCCTGGGGTCCCAGGCTGAGCCAGCTGCTGCCTGGCAATCAGGGAGGCTCGCTCAGTGTCTTGGCTTGGGTTTGCGTGGCCAGGCTGTGGGAGCGGGGGGCTGCAGGGGTGTCCTCTGTGAGAAGAATGCAGCAGCTGCCCCATGGGAGCTCAGGGCCACTTCCAGGAGGCTCCTTCCAGGAGGGACCCACCCGCTGCTGCCCAGAACGCAGAGCAAAAGGATGATGTTTGCGCCTGGGGGAGAGCCCATCTAAGAAAGGGAACAAAAGCTGCTGCCCAGCAGTGTCTGGCTCAGGGAGGAGTGGGAAAGCTCTGTGCAGCCCCCAGGGGCCGTGCAGCAGGAAGCAGGAGGTGCTCCAGGCTCACAGCAGCAGTTCCCCTGCGGCCTGTGCAGGGAGAGGCCCCTGGTGGAGCAGGCTGTCCCCCTGCAGCCCATGGGTCCCCCGTGGAGCAGATCCCCACGCTGCAGCCCCCCCGTGGAGGAGCCCCCGTTGGAACAGGTGGATCTGCCCTAGAGGAGGCTGCGACCTGTGGAGGAGGCCCCAGAGGAGCAGGGTGTTCAAGGAAAGGTTGGAGCTGGTGCTTAGGAACATGGTTTATTGGGTGACATTGGTAGTACAGTGATGACTAGACCGGACAAATGTGAAGGTCTCCTCCAACAATAATGATTCTATGATACCTCCACCACGTCCTCCTCCTCCACTTCCTCCTCATCGTCCACGGCCTTTTTCTTGTCCACTGCCTCCTCCTTGTCTACCGCGTCCTCCTCGCCCCCCGCCTGCTAAACCTATTTCTCATTTTCCTCCTCCTTCTCCTCCTTCCCTGCCTCTTGCACCTCCAACACCTCCTCCACCTCCACTGCCTCTTCCTCCTTCTCCTTCTCCAGCCCCACTGACTATTCCTCCTCCACAGCCTCCTCCACCTCGGCAGAAGCTTCCTGGCCAACTTCCTCTGCATGCTCCTTGCTAAGGCATGCTGGTAGCAATGATCGTGAGCCCAGAAATGGCAGGAGGAGTTGCCAGGAACCAGGTGCGCCAAGGCGGCTTCTCTGGGAGGCTATGGCTGTGAGCGCTGCCCACCGCTCCTAATTCTAGTTCCATTTGTCACCCCACAGGACCATGGCACTGTGACCCTGTAAGGTAGCAGCTGGCGGCTCCTATCATCTTGATGACGCTCTGTGATGCGTTGCTTGTTGCCTGGGTAGCGATTGTTAGCAATTATGCAAATGGCTTGTCATCAATCGGGGATGTGGCTGCTCCTCCCTATAAATGGGCCAAGGGGGGCAGTGGGAGCCAGAGTGTTGGAGAGGGGAGATGGGAGAAGGTGGAAACAGAAAAGGAGGAGGATGAGGAAGAGGCATAGGTGGAAAAGGGGGAGTAAGAGAGGAAGGGGGCAGTGGAGGAGGTGGCGGAGGAGGAGGTGGCGGAGAAGATTGAGGAGGTGGCGGCATGAGTAGGAGTGGTGACAAAAGAGGAGGTGAGCAAGGGATAGGCAGAGGGACACGATGGAGGTGGAAGAGGAGAAGAAGGTGGTGGAGAAATAGTAGAATACTAGAGGAGGAGGTGGTGGCAAAAAAGAAAAAAAAAAAAAGGTGGAGGAGGAGAAGAAGGTGGTGGAGGAGGAGGCCGCCAAAAAAAACAAAAAAACAAAAGAGAAGGAGTAGAAGGTGGAGGTGGAGAAGGAGGTGGAGGAGGAGGAGGCGGAGGACTCCAAAACAAAAGACCCTCTCTGGTGGTGAGCGTTGACCGCTGCTCCTAATTCTAGTTCCATTTGTCACCCCACAGGACCATGGCACAGTAGCCCTGTAGGGTAGCATCTGGCTGCTCCTAGCAACTTGATGATGCTCTGTGATGCGTTGCTTGTGGCCTGGTTGCCTGGGTAGCGATTGTTAGCTATTATGCAAAAGGCTTGTCATCAATCGGGGATGTGGCTGCTCCTCCCTATAAATGGGCCAAAGGGGGGCAGTGGGAGCCAGAGTGTTGGACAGGGGAGGGAGGAGGAGGAGGAGGTGGTGGTGGTGGTGGTGGTGGTGGTGGTGGTGGTGGTGGTGGTGGTGGTGGTGGTGGTGGTGGTGGTGGTGGTGGTGGTGGTGGTGGTGGTGGTGGAAGTGGAAGCGGAAGCCAAAATAAAAAGGAATAAAAACAAAAAAAGAGGAGGAGGAGAAGGTGGCAGAGGAGGAGGCGGTGGAGGAGGAGGCCAAGGAGGAGGTTTGCTCAGCTACAGCAAGCCATGGGATTTTTGCTGTTTAAACTTTTAACTCCTTGCCTAACCACAGGGGTTGTCATTCGTGGACAAATACTGGGTTAAGTACACCATCGCTGCAAGAGGAGCACAAGCTACCTGCAAATGGGCAAATATACCTCTGCAAGTTTTCTTACAAGGGATTAAGACAAAAAGGCCTGTGCCTGGCAGAGGGAGCACTGAACGATGATCTAGCAAAGCAGTCTATCGCAGACAGACAACACTGGCCCGGAAATCCTGCTGGAAAATTTGGTGTACCTGAAACTGAGACGGAAATTGGAACTTCCAACAAAACGCTGTAGGGTAGAAGTTGTTTTAGCTGAACATACTGGGCACATATTTGAGTGCAAAAGGTAAGGTATTGCTTTGTTTCTGTAAGATCTGAGTGTTTCACCCAGCACTCCAGCATCCTCTCTTAAGTAGGGGAGGCAACCATAAGATGCAGAAGTTGGCAGATGCACAGGATGTGAAGTACTATAAGTAAAGAACTTCTTCCTAACATATATTAGAAATCTAACTTTTCAGTTGAAAGCTATTACTCCATGTCCTGTCACTCCAGGCCCTGATAAAGACCCCCTCCCCAGCTTTCCTATAGGTTGCCTTTAATTACAGGAAGGCTCTCCCTGGGGTCACAGTAAGCTCACGTGTTACCCAGGTGTCACAGATAATTCCTGAGATAGGAATAATGACAAGGGTTAATCTATTGCAGATGATTTCATACAATAATAGAAAAGCTTTTGTTGGAAAGCACAAGGGAGGGGGGAGGGTGGGCGAACAGCTCTGTGTTGTTTAACTGTCGGCTGGGTTAAACCACACCAGTGTGGTTTAAAAAAAAAAGTGGAGGAGGAGGTGACCAAAAATATCACAAATACAAAAAAGAAAAGAGGAGGAGGAGGGGGCCAAAAAATCACGAATACAAAAACAAAAAGAGGAGGAAGAGGAGGTGACCAAATACAGTGATTTTTTTGGCTGCTTCCTCCTCCTCCTCCTATTTTTTTTTTTGGATTTGTGTTGTTTTTTTTTTTTTTTTTTTTTTTTTGCCACCTCCTCCTCCTCATGCTTTTCTTTATGTATTTGTGACTTTTTTGGCCACCTCCTCCTCCTCATGCTTTTTTTTTTTTGTATTTTTGAGTTTTTATAGCCACCTTCTCCTCCGCCTCTTCTTTTTTTTGTACTTTTGATTTTCTTGGCCTCCTCCTCCTCCTCCTCCTCTTTTTTTTGTATTTGTGTTTTTTGTGGTCATTTCCTTCTCCACCTCTTTTTTTTTTTTTTTGTATTTGTGATTTTTTTGGCCACCTCCTCCTCCTCGTGCTCCTTTTTTTATACCTCTGATTTTTTTTGGCCACCTTCTCATCCTCATGCTCTTTTTTTTTTTTTTGTATTTTTGATTTTTTGACCACCTCCTCCTCCTCCTCTTCTTTTTTTTTCTGTATTTGTGATTTTTTTGGCTGCCTCCTCCTCCTCCAGTTCTTCTTTT